>NW_027397086.1:25858095-25948836 GCF_003265705.2 Callorhinus ursinus | reverse complement strand
AAAAAAATGTCACTAGTATTGGAGTGAATTACTATATGGAATAGTGGAGTAGTAAGAGAAGGAGCAATATGTCAAAGAAGGCATGATGAAAGTATATCAGAGACATATGATGCATAGTTAGACCTCGAATTATGAATCACATGAGACTATAAGACTTGCATGAAAGTGTATAAGACTTGAAGACTTAGAGAAACGGAGTGATGATAAGTTTGAATATAGATATATTTGTAGCAGGTATTTTCACAATTGCGGATAATCTCTTATAATAGAAGGAATTTATTTTTTTTAAGTAATAACCTAGGTTGTCTGTAAAGAACAGGAGGTGGATCAGTGATGGGTTTAGAAGAGTGAGAAGAGTATAGAGTACATTCAGGGGAATGAACGTTGAATTAGGAAATAAAAACAAGGACAGTGTCATCTTAGTTCCGAATTGACAGATCATGGAAATTGATGTCTACTAATCTTAATTATTATATTTGTCTCTTATAATACTTAACTGCTCTTACTTAAAAACAAATTGTAGCACTAATACAAGATCAGATATTTTCTGTGCAATTTTAATTAAAGACATGAAAGAGAACGAAGGATGCTGTGAGACAACTATCAGATAATGAATTAACAGGATATAATTGAGAAGAAAATAAAGGATAGATAAAGGGATTTGGGTGCTAAAGATTTCTATGATCAAAGAATAACCATATGTTGATAGGAAAATAACATAGTGAAATCCTTATTTTTCAAAATGGAACATTATCAGGGAATAAAAAATTTCATAAAACACATGCTTATTCTATCAAATCTTGGACACTATTTTTTGACCTATGGCATACACATTTGAATGCCATAGTCTCTGCTCTGTAGAACTTCACAGCCTAATGGGGGAACAGAAATTAAAGATGAAAGTGTAAAATAGTATGATAAGGAAAAACCAGGCAGATCAAAAAGGAAACAGGAGACTTAACAACAATATAGTTCAATTGGGCCTAACAGACATATGCAGAACATCCATCTGACAAAAGCATAATATACATTTTTCTCAAGTGCACATGAAACATTCTTCAGGATAGATTACATATTAGGACATAAAGCATGTCTTAACAAATTTAAAACAATTGAAATTTTGTCAACTATCTTTTCCAACCACAATGGAATGAAATTAAAAATCAATAGAAAAGAAAAACTAGAAAGGCACAACTATATGAACTCTTGAACAACCAAATGGGTCAAAGGAGAAATCACAAGGGAAACTAGAAAATATCTTAAGACAAATGAAAATGAAAAGACAATACACTAAAACTTATGAGATACAGCAAAAGTAGTACTAATAAGGAAGTTTATTGCAATAAATACCTACATTAAGAAAAAAAAAGATCTTAAATCAAAAACCTAACTTTATACCTCAAGGAAGCAGAAAAAGAACAGATTAAGCCTGAAGTTAGAAGGAAGGAAATAATAAAGATTACAACAAAATAAACAAAAGAGAGAATAGACAACAGAAAATGTCAACTAAGGGGTGTTTTTTAAAAAATTAAACAAAATGGAAAAACCCTTATCTAGACTGAGAAAAAAGAAAACTCAAATAAAAATCAGAAATGAAAGGATACATTACAACTGAAGCCACAAAATAAAAAGGATCATAAGAAAGTACTATGAACAATTATATGCAAACAACTGAGTAAACTGATGCAGAGAGAGGATTTAACAAAATTCAACATCCTTTCATAATAGAAATACTAAGTAAACTAGAAATAGAAGAAAATTTCCTTAAAGTATAAAGGCTATCTATGAAAAGTCCACAGCTAACATCATCCTCAATGGTGACTGAAAGCTTTTCTTCTAAGATTAGGAACCAGCCAGGATTGCTTCTTTCACCACTTCTATTCAACATAGTACTAGAAATACTAACCAAAACAATTAGGTAAAAAAACAAAAAAAAAAAAAGAAAGAAAGAAAAGACTTCCAAATTGGAAAGAGAGAAGTAAAATTATGTCTGTTAATAGATGATCTGATTTTATATGTAAAAAAACCCTAAATATTACACACACACACACACAAATTGTTAGAACTAATTAACAAAATCAGCAAAGTTGCAAGATACAAAATCAACACACAAAAATCAGTTGTGTTTCAGTATAGTATAATGAACAATCTGAAAAGAAAATTAAGAAAACAATCCCCAAATGTCCATCGATTGATGAATGGATAAAGAAGATATGGAATTTATATATATTTTATTTGGATATGATTATAGATAATATCAGATGAGGTTAAAATAAATTTTCAGCTGCTTGAGAATATCATTTTATTCCTGATTTTTTTTTTAAGATTTTATTTATTTATTGGACAGAGACAGTGAGAGCAGGAACACAAGCAGGGGGAGTGGGAGAGGGAGAAGCAGGCTTCCTGCTGAGCAGGGAGCCCGATGTGGGACTCGATCCCAGGACCCTCGGATCATGACCTGAGCCGAAGGCAGACGCTTAACGACTGAGCCACCCAGGTGCCCTTATTCCTGATTTTTGATGACACTTAATAATTGGAACTAATCTATTCTTCACAGGATTTAAATTTTTACTGAATAAGTTCTTGATTAGAGTGATTCAAACATTGATGAATAAATTTAACCTCAATATACACTTAGGAGCACATCTCTTACTTAGTATGTGACAAATAAAGTATTTGTAAAATTGAGTCGGTGTTTTATTTATTTTTTAAGAGAAGTCCAAGATTATGACAATATAGAGAAGGAAAATATTCTAGTTTACTGATGAAATGAGGATATTTGGTTTAAGATTTGGGACTGGATATAGCACTTGAATACTCGCATTTGAATTAGCAACCTGAAAAAATAAATTCGAAAAACCTAGATTACAGTGATGGTTATTTGTGTGCATAGCAGTGTGATTATCAAGATTTATGATGTCCAATCTGTTATTATTACTTTCCATATCAGTTAAGTAGAAGCACGTTCCTGAAGCTTTATGTAAGTGCACAACAGTTATGTGAGCCAACTAACTTCTAAATAATTAAAGTCACATTCACAGTCTTCTAAAAATATAGGTTTCCAGCCACCCAGGAGACTAGCCTATAGCTGAGTGCTGATGTGACATGCCATGATTATTAATGATACTAATAATATTGAAGCTGACCAGCTCTGCTGCAAAGGGGTTGATATGGAAATTCAGCTTAGCATGATCTTTCTTTTGCCAAAGGAAAGAATTTACCATGTCCCGCTTCTTTTCAGGCTTCTGGTCAGAAAAGTTTGAATTGATTTTATTTGGTGCTGGCAGATGATTCTTATTGTACCACAGGGAGTGGGCAGCATAAAAAACTGAAGATTTGCTTCCAAAATATTTGCTACAGTTGTTTCTTTTAAGGTGTTGTAATTCAAAGCACATGCTTTTTTGGAATAATATCAGTCTAAAACAAGCCAACCCAAAACACACATGTGCATACACCAACACAAAATAAGTTTTATAATTAAAAAAATTGAAGCTGTGACACAATCTGTCCCTGGAATAATGTGAACTCATAGTATTTAGGAAGGATGTGTAGTTTTTCTTTCTTTGTGGGGTATTCCCTTTCTCTCTTTTTTTTTTCAGGGTGATTTTTTTATTGCAATTTTCTTTTTAATATTGGCTAACAGAAAACCTAGCCCCGACCAAACAGATAACACATATATACACAGCCCTCTCCACATTTGCTTACAATGAAAAGCTCTCTGACAACACACTAGAAGGTCAAGAGACAATGTTTTAACGGCTGGGTCTTGAGGACAATTCTGGTTACATTTAAATCTCAGCACCAAATGCAGTAAGAGTTCCTGGCCAATATTGCGGCTTTTTATTCAATTCGTAAAGAGATCATAACAAATAACTTATACTTCTTATTTTCCTTCCACTATCCCTCATCCAAATGAAATGATGTAATGTATGGTGATTAACATAACACAATAAAAAAAAAAAGAAACTCTGATAATGCTGAAATAAATGATTTTTATAATTAGCTGTAGGGATTTAAATAAGTTGCTGAACATTTATGAGACTTCATTTCTCAGCTATAATTGGAAGATTGTTTGTCTACGCAATAAGGTTGTGAGGATTGCATAAACAAGACTGGACACATAGAAGTGATTTGCTTTGTATGTGTCACATATAAAGCAAAGCACTTCACAGTTGCAATTACATTTATATTTATATTTGTATTTGTGTTTATATTTATATATGATGGTAGAAAGGTTGATAAATACAGAAATAGATAGAATTATCAGAATAGAAAAAAATCTTCCATATTTCTAAAATTATCATTTTTATGATAGCCATGAACATATTTTCTGAGACTGGTTTTGCAATTGTGAGGTTTAACTAAGTATGACCATTTTGTTTTAAAAACCTTAGGAGAAAAATAACCGGATATGAAGGGAAGTGAACACATAAGTAACAGCCTAGACAAACTGATTTTATAGCATCCACATACGTGACAGGATTATAATTGCTTTCCATTGCATGGAAATGTGTTTGAACAGTCATATCAATATAGCCTCAGAACTCTAGCAACACTTATTATTAAATGAATCTTCTTTAATTTCTCTACTGACACCAATCTTTACACATAAAGCTAGAGCTAAGGTCAATTCTTTTTAAAATAAGAAAGAGACTCCTGTCACTACATCAAAAACTAAGGATGTATTGTATGGTGACTATCATAACATAATAAAATAAAACAAAATTAAAAAAATTTAGACTTCAAACATATCTTTAGGTAATCCTGTATAAGTTATGAGTCCATGAATAAATAAGACTTTCAGTTCAAGTTACAGAAAAGTTGGAGACAAAAATTTTTTAGTTTGTTTACACAAACTTTCAGTTCTCAGACATTCAGACAAGTTTTAGATATAAATAAACATGTAATTTAAAACAATTACATGTGGTAAAAGAATGTAAGACATATTCTTTTCCTTTCGTTATTTATTTATTAATTATTTTAAAAAATATTTTATTTATTTATTTGACAGAGGGAAACAAAACAAGAGAGGGAACACAAGCAGGGAGAGAGGGAGAAGCAGGCTTCCCGCGGAGCAGGGAGCCTGATGCAGGGCTCGATCCCAGGACCCTGGGATCATGACCTGAGCCGAAGGCAGACGCTTAACGACTGAGCCACCCAGGCACCCCACTTTTGTTATTTTAAATGTAGGCCAGGAGAGCCAGTAACATGAAACTAAAGCAATTGGAATTTATTCAATAATAATGAGCATTCATAGACGTTTTCACTGGATAAGGGTCTTCTGTCTGTGTATTTTTCCCTTTTATAAGAAATGGCACAGATTTACAGCTGAGTAGCTTCTTGAACCTACTTTCCGCACATGGATGACTGGAGTAGGAACAACCTCTTTATATTTTGAACTATCCTTGCATGTTTTAGTAAATGCTGATACAATTTCTTTAAATACTTTGTGGGCTTTCTGTGTTTCAAATTATACAGTTCTTGCTTTAGTTCTTTTTTTTTTCCTTTTCTACTTTATTACAGGCAATAAGAGAAGTCAGCTGGAAATTTCAGTATTTGGTGGAAACCACTTCTCCAGTTCTGAGATCATTATGTACAATTCTAATTTTCATGCTAGTGTAAGCAAAAATGTTACTAACTGTTCTGTCGGAATACCACAGGTGCACTTTTCTCCAACCTCCAGTTACAAAATCATATTATTCACTAACAGTTCCCTTAAAACTCTTCCAATTTTTCTTCCATAACTTGATGCCAAAGTCAATGACACATGTTTGGTTTTATTATAGTTCTAAATTTTGTTCTGGTTATCTATTGCTACATCACAATCTACTCCAAAGTTAAATGGCCTAAAGGAACTATATATATATATATATATATATATATATACATTAATCTCACTTTGTTTTTGTTTTTTTTTAGTCAAGAATGTGAGCAGGCTATTCTGTTCCAACCAGAGTCACACAATTATAATCAAATTGCAACTGGTCTATTCTGGAGAGCATGGGTGATTTCACACACATGGCTCATCACACACGGTGGGGATGATTGGAAGGCTGGTTTCAGTTGATCCCTTTTCTACTTAATGTTGTCTCAGGATCTCTCTAGCATAGTAACAAAACTTCCTTATTTAAAAAAAAGTGCTTTATTGTGTTATAACTGATATACACAAAACTACACATATTTAATATATACAATTTGATGAGCTTGAACATATGCATATACCTATGAAACCATCTTGGAAATTTAGACCCCCCCCCAAGAGATTAATTTAGAACTGACAGTCTTCTGAAAAGTGAGTGTTACCTCTGCCCTAATGGGTGGTCAAAGCAGTTACAGGTCAGCCCAATTCAAGGAAAGGGGAAATGGAGGTCAATTTCCAATGGGTGGAGTGTTGAAGCATTCAAATCTGTCTTTAATCTGCTTTAATGAAGGAACAGGGAGATTCAAAAGAAAAATGGAAGTTGTAAAAAGCAAAATAATAAAAATGGTAAATGGGAAGTGTACAATAATTGAAATTAAAATAACTTCAATGGTTGGGCTTAAAGCATATTGTAAAGAGTGGAAGAAAGATTGAGTGGATTTGAAGACAGTGAAAAAAATTAATTTAAAAACTCAAGAGTGCAAAAGGAAAAAAAAATAGCCACAATAACATGTGGGACAATACTGAACTTTCTAAAATACATGGCATTAGAATTACAGAAAGAAAAGAGAAAGATATAAAAGCAGGGAAAATATTTAAATAAATTATGTTCAGGGGCGCCGTCTGCCTTTGGCTCAGGTCATGATCCCAGGGTCCTGGGATTGAGCCCCGCATTGGGCTCCCTGCTCAGTGGGAAGCCTCCCCCACCGCCCCACTTGTGTTCCCTCTCTTGCTGTGTCTGTCAAATAAATAAATCTTAAAAAAATTAAAAAACAAAATAAACTGTGTTCAAATATTTCCCAAATAAAATGCAAAACACTGACTCAATGATCTAAGGTCTGAGGCTGCTGAAAATTTGAACCTGTGAGAAATACTCTCTATATAAAAATGTTGTTGGAATAGAAGTTTGTGAGACATCTCAAAAATCTTCTGGAGTCAGTATTGTGTAATAATGGCCAGAAAACACCTTATTAGACAAAGCTGCAACCCCTAGGATGTATTTGCCATGACTGTACAGAAAATAGAAAATCTGTTTTCTACTTTACAATATTTTTATTCTCAAAATAATTTTAGAATAGCAGTAAGAGTCTTCCTAGGTAAAACCATGGTCTATTATGCAAAATTATCATGTGTCCTTCGTAACATTCTCCAATAAAAAATTTGAGCTTTCACTGGCAAAACACACAGAAAACTAAAATACATCATATTTTACTTGACTATTATACAATTTGATTTTTATTCCACTTGAAAAGATATCAAAGAGATCAATCATTTTTCTTAATATTTCATTATTCTTGTATAAATCTATGAAAGGCCCTGAACACTGTACTGCTTTCAATTTCAAAGTCCAATTTGGAACTAGTGGACACAAAGAAAAATCAATATTAACTGGGAGCCTCCAGAAAGATTTGATTTCTGAAGTTTCAGGTGACATATAGAGAGTAGTAGCTCCCCTCTGAGTGTTTAATAGTGGGTCATATCTTCTCCAACATTGCTTCTGACTCCTCTGTTTGCAATCTACTTATTTGATGAAAAGTATGTTTATCATTCTCTATTTTACACTCCACAAGATTTAAAGATAATAGCTCATTAAACATGTATTTTTTTAAATTCACATTTTTTGGCTCTTCACATATATCTTTTCCTGTCTTGGTATTTGACTATTTCCAATAACAATATAAATTAATATCAATTTTCCTGTGATCCACATAATTCCACCATCTTAACACATTTACTGAAATTGTCCATACTGATTTAAATCTATAATTGAATAAGTAAATAAATGGAGAAGGAACAGCTCTCCCTTGAAAAGTAAGTGCAATTAATAAATGTAGAAGAAATGTGGGAAATAGAAAGTCACCATTAGAAAATCACAGGAATAATCACGGCAGGCAAGATTTATTGATGAACAAACAGGATATTTACAAAGTTTCAAAGTCTCTCCTAAAAGATATTTAATATTCTTTTTAAGATTTATTTATTTACTTGAGAGAGAGAATGAGAAAGCCGGTGGAGGGGCAGAGGGAGAGGGAGAAGGAGAGAAGCAGACTCCCTGCTGAGCACAAAGCCCCATGTGGGACTTGTGAATCCCACAACCCATGAGATCACAACCTCAGCCGAAATCAAGAATCAGTCACTAACTGACTGAGCCACCCAAGCACCCCGCAAAAGATATTTATTAATTCTAAAGGGAAGCATGATAACTTTACAGTTGAAAATCTAGTCAACAACATTCTAAGCAAGATTTATATCACCATTAGTTAAACATGGACATCACATAATTCTTGACATAATGCACTAAAAAGTGCATGTGGTTCAGTTGGTTTAGGGGCCAACTCTTGATTTCGGCTTATGACCTCAGGGTCGTGAGATGGAGTCCTGGGTCAGGGTGGAGTTGGCTTAAGGTTCTCTCTGTCCCTCTCCCACAGCCCCTCCCCCTGCTTCTGCACACTTGCTCATTCTCTCTCAAATAAATAAATAAATAAATAAATAAATAAATAAATAAATAGAATTTTTTTTTTTAAAACAGGGTCATGTCACTTCTATGGTACTTTTGCCAAAAGTGCATAACCTCAGTTTGCTGATGAGAAAACAGCAGATAAACCAAAATCAGGGACATTTAATAAATAACCGATCAGTATTTTTAAGAAATGTGGAAGTCATGAAAAACAAGGAAAAACTGAGGTACTGTAATAGTTTGGAGGAGACTAAATGCAATATGGGATTCTAAATTAGATCCTAGATCACATAAAGAACATTAGTGGAAAAGAACTGGTGATATCCAAATAAATTATGTAGTTAATGATATTATAGCAATGTTAATTTATTAGCTTTGAAAATTGTTAATATTGTTAGGTAAGATGTTAATGTTTGGGAAATCTTGGAAAAGACTATATGGGAGCCCACTTTATTCTTTTCACAACATTTTGAAGGTCTAAGATTATTTCAAAAATAGAAAGTTAAAAACAAAGCTATTGACTTCTACATAATTTGTTCTACATTTAACGCATAGCAAAACTAAAAGTATTAGCAACAGAGCTGCAATAAATTATTAAATTCTCAAAAACTACAAAATGAAATTTTAAAATATTCTTCTTTAGTGATTTGGTCAGAATCAAAGCACAATAAAAAGGGGATACTTCTTGATCTCAGATGACACATATGTCCTTTGACCCAGCATGATTACACTCACCCACTCATTTTTGCATTGTTTTATTTTACTTTATTTTTTTAAAAGATTTTTATTTATTTATTTGACAGAGAGAGACAGCGAAAACAGGAACACAAGCAGGGGGAGTGGGAGAGGGAGAAGCAGGCTTCCCGCTGAGCAGGGAGCCCAATGTGGGACTCAATCCCAGGACCCTGGGATCATGAGCTGAGCCGAAGGCAGACGCTTAACGACTGAGCCACCCAGGCGCCCTTTTGCATTATTTTAAAATCTAAAATGTCATAAATATTCTATTTACATAAACTTAATAGCAAGAATTTTAATATTTGTTAATCTGAACAAGATACACCACAATAATATTGATGTACTTCATAATCACTGGAATCAATTTTACCTCAAGAGAGTTTTAGGTGGGCATGAAGAGAGTAAACTGATTGTCCATATACAACAGAACAATAGAATTAGATACCAGGGGAGTATGCCCCTAGGCAATCAAGAAGGAGAAAGAAGTGGAGGGAGAAGGAAGTAGGGAATAAAGGATGGAGAGAAAGAAGGAATTATCATTACTTATGGGTTAACATGTGTGAAACTTGTTAAGAACATTGCATTTATGGATTCATTTCCTCCTCACAATAATTATATGGAGTAGGTTTTATCATTATTCAAATTCTATATATGAGGAAACTTAGGTATACAGAGAGTAAGTAAATAACCAGGTGTTATGGGTTGAATTATACCCCCCAAAAGCTCTGTCCAAGTCCTACCCACTAGTACCTGTGAATGCACCCTTATTTAGAAATAGGGTCTTTGTGGATGTAATTAAGTTAAAATGAGGTCATACTGCTTGAGATGAGCTTTAATTCAATGAATGGTATCTTTATAATAAGAGTGGTATTTAAAGATTTTATTTATTTATTTGACAGAGAGAGATAGAGCGAGAGCAGGAACACAAGCAGGGGGAGTGGGAGAGGGAGAAGCAGGCTTCCCCGCGGAGCAGGGAGCCCGATGCGGGGCTCGATCCCAGGACCCTGGGATCACGACCTGAGCCGAAGGCAGACGCTTAACGACTGAGCCACCCAGGCGCCCCAAGAGTGGTATTTAGAGGCAGATAGACACATAGAGAGAACAACATATGAAGATGGAGGCAGAAATTGGAGTGAAGCATCTATCAGCAGAGATTGCCAAAAAATTCTGGCAACTGCCAGAAGCCAGGAGAGTAGGCTAGAATAGATTCTCCCTTACTGCCTCCAGGAGAAACAGACCCTGCCGATATTTTGATTTTGGATTTCTAGCCTCCTGTACTGAGAGACAAATTTCTTTTGTTTTAAGCCACCCAACTTATGGTACTTTGTTATGGCAGCCCTAGGAAATGAATATACCAGTTTACATGGCTATTAAAGTATGTGAATTTAAATTCAGTCATACTCAACTTAAAACCCCTCAGTCTTAGCTACCACTTTGAAGTGGAAATCAATCTGACCAAAGGGTTAAGACATTCACTGAAACATGGAACGGATCCTATGTTTTCCTGACATTTCTTCTCAATGAGATTTGAGAATTTGGGAACAAATTAAACTTCTACTTTTAATTAGCTGTGGATAACAACATAAAACAACATAAATAGAGAATGAAGATGTTGAATATTTAAATATCTTAATATTTGTATTATTTAACTAGATTTTAACCTTTGATATTTCTCATCCCTTGGATTCTTTGAAATTGGGTATTTTCAGTAAGAATTCCTAAGCTAAAAAAAAAAAAATTCCTAAGTAAAATAAATGGTTCAAAGCTTTTTGAGTTTGCCTCATAATATGGAAAAGGCTGTCCTTAAAGGATAATTTAGAAAGAGTTAAATAACTCTTTCACTTAATTAAAATATTTTTATCTCTGAGTTTTGTTGAAAAATTTTAATTATGTGGTCAAAAATAGGTGAATTAAAAATATTTTGTGGGTGCCTGTGTGGCTCAGTCGTTAAGCATCTGCCTTCGGCTCAGGTCATGATCCCAGGGTCCTGGGATCAAGTCCCGCATCGGGCTCCCTGCTCAGCGGGAGGCCTGCTTCTCCCTCTCCCACTCCCCCTGCTTGTGTTCCTGCTCTCACTGTCTCTCTCTGTCAAATAAATAAATAAAATCTTTAAAAAAATATTTTGTATATAGTTTATATTTTAATAAGCAGAGAGAACCATCACTGAACGTATTTCTAGTCTTCAGAATACTCTTATCAGATTACTTTGGTTCTTAATGTCAATAATTCAATTATATCATCACTGAAATACTTTTACAATTATTTCTAAAGCAAGAAATTATAATTTTTCAAAAATATTTGCAAATTTTTCCTTAATATCATCTGTAGAAATATATTGTTCAAATAATCAGATTTTATATTAGCAAAGGCAATTGAAAAATGAAATTAAAAATACATTTAAATTGCATTAAAAAGTAGAAAATAGCTAGAAAAAAATTAACAAAAAATGTACAAGATCTGTACCAAAAAATATTTAGTACAGCTGAGTAAAATTAAAGGAGACCTTAAAAAAATAGAGAGGTAATCTATGCTCATAAATCAGATCATTCAATATTTTCAAGATGTCCTTTGTCTCCAAAACGGTTTATATACTTATACACAATCTCAATCAAATCTAAGCAGGAGTTTTATAAGAGCAGATGAAATATTTTAAATGTATGTAAAAATTGAAATGGCCTAATATAGTCAAAACAGTTTTATAAAATAAAGAAGTTGAAGACCTTAGCACTACTTGTTCATAAGAGTTAAGAGATAGCCATCTGATTTATCAAAAATATCAAAAAAATCAATGCCATTCAAAATACTTATGAGTTGTAGATTAATTTGAAGTTTGTCAATACATTAAATTATGAGATTTGATGTTAAGATCGTGATTAATGTCTAGAGAGCAGAAATTCCTCTAACTACAGGATAAGAACGTTTGTTTCTTATAATGTTGTGTACTTATAAATGAAAGATATGATTTAACATATTCAGAACCAAATTTGTAAGTATCCCATGATAAAATTTCCATAAAAGCAAGGTAACTGTCCAAATATGTCAAATAAAGTAATTTCAAATAACATAAATAAAACATCGTAAGTAATTCTAGTTATTTTATTTATTTTTTGTATGATTACTATACACATATTCTTTCTGTAAGAATTTATCAATTTCTATAGAGAGGAGTAGGAAGTGAGATGAATGCAAGCATTTATCAAATGCCTACTGAGCACCAGAAAATGGGTTGAATGCTCAGACTCAAAGATGAATAAAACACACAGTTTGGCTTTTTTGCATAGTGGAGGAAGATAAGAGATGAAACGAAAAGAGAATTGTGCACCCCTCTGTTTATTGCAGCATTATTTACAACAAGTAAGAAATGGAAACAAGTTAAGTATCCATAAATAGATGAATGGATAAGGAAAATGTGTACACACACACACACACACACACACACACACACACACACACACATGCACGATGGAATATTACACAGCCATAAAAGGATGAAATTGTGCCACTTGAGACAACATGGATGGACCTAGAGGGTATTATGCTAAGTGAACTAAGTCAGATTGAGAAAGAAAAATACCATATGATTCCACTCATAAGTGGATTTAAAAAATAAATAAAAAGCAGAATCAGAACTATAAATACAGAGAACAAACTGATGTTTGCTAGAAGGGAGGGTGATGAACGGTTGAGCAAATGGGTGAAAGGGAGAGGAAGATACAGGCCTTCAGTTATGGAATGAGTAAGTCATAGGAATAAAAAAATCAGAGCATAAGGAATGCAGTCAATGATACTGTAATAGTGATGTAATGGGACAGATGGTAGTTCCATTGGTGGTGAACACAGAATAATGTATAAACTTGTCAAATCGCTAAGTTGTACACCTGAAACTAAGGTGACATTATGTGTTAACTATACTCAAAAAAGAAAAAGAATTGTGTTTTCTTCTAAAAGAATAGGCTCTCATCCTAGCTGAGTATAGAGGGAAGATTCCCTCTGCTTTCAGGGACTTTGAAGGAAGGAAAGAAATATAAAGTTGTTTGGTTCAAAGCATGTATTTATGAGTAGAGCATCTTCTGACTTGCCTGCTCTAGTACTTAGGCATATTATGAGTGAAATCTCTATTTTTGTTCAAGCACATTCAATAAACTATGTTAACTGAGACCTGTGGCATATGGAGTGTTCATTCATATCTACCCCAAACTACTGAGAAGGAGTTTCTTTCTTTCATCTTCTCAGAAGCCAGAATCAAATTCAACAAAAGTGATTCTTGGACACTAAATGCTCCCCTCCTTCAGTGGAGAAGCATTGTCTCTATCAGATTTGGGAACAATTCAAATCTAGTTCATCTCAATGTAGACATTTCAACAGATAACCTGACAGAGAATAATACATAAACCAAGAATGAAGCACCACCTAACAGTTACAGCAGTAAAAACTACCGAAAATAAGTTTGTTCAGCAGACTGAGCATACTCAAGTTGAATCCATTTATCAAATTGCCCCTGTATTTATTCTAAAATTATCTGAGCCCCATATTCTACAAAATTATATATAGAAACAAAGGGATTAAGAGAAGTCCTTAGGATATTTCATGTGACTATGACATTCTTGGGAAAAAGACTATCTTCATTTTTGTGATCTGAAAGTCAAACAAGTAGTTATCTTCCTCTATTATGCAATATTTGTCAGAAGTAGGATAGTATTAAAAATATCCAATTGCTTATTTATTTTGTTGAAGAATTAGCTGCTAATTTTAATTTATAACTGAGTGTAGTTAAATATGAGTTCAAAACAAATTTATTTTCTTAACCTTTGGTATTATTTTTCAGTATTAAATTTCATTCAACAATATTTTTTTATTATTTACAGTGAAAGAGTAGTCACCATTTTATGTAGACATTTCACCCAAACCAGTAATTCCTAGATATTGAAGAACTTTTATATGTCTTCCCTTGAGGCTTTTTAAATAATCCTCATTAATAGAGTATAATTCCATTGGTAAAAATAGAATGCTAATACAATTAAATTAATTTAGCATGTATGAATTCAATAAAAATAATGTTAAATAAGTAATTAAGCATAATGTTTTTATTAATTATTACTAAACAGTGACTACTGGATCATAATTTGGTCTTGGTTTTTAATAAGTTGTTGGTTAAGAACATGGGCTTTGGATTCACATAAACCTAGGTTTGATTCTTCGTTCTGCAATAAATTGCTGTGTGTTTTCTGATAATGTATTTTCAGGCCTCACTTTCCTCCTCTAGAAAATGGAGATGATAATGCAATATCCAGGGTCATTTGGAAAGTTAAATAAAATTTTTTATGCAAAGCACTTAATGCACTATCTAGTGCTAATAACAATTCAGTAACTGCTTAAACATATCTGTTGTTAGAGATGAATCCTTATTTCAGAACATGTGATATCTAGAACTTTGCAAGTGCCTTAACCCTTTTGTTGTTGTTGTCCAAAGTACAACTCTGATTGGGGAAAGTGAACAAAGAAGGCATTTTCATTGCATCGTTACACATGGGCCGCTTTAGTATCTTCAGGCTTGAAGCCACAGATCCACTAGACCACTGCCTGGATTGTTACTTTCATTCCACCCCTTTGTTCACTCATATAAGAAAAAAAAATGAGTTCTCCTGATTCATAAGATTCCAAATCACTGAGAATCTAGAACAAAGTATAAATATATTTCAACTTTGGAAAACAATTTTTTATTTTAAAATTCAAGATATGAAGAGGTTTCATGAAGAAAGAAAGAGCAATTCTCTTTCAAATGTAACTTTAATTATGTGATTACACTGGGTAAGTAGCAGAGTAAAAAATAATCAAGTCTACATTCAGTCCACACTATTATCTTCCTTTAATATAAAAGAAAACAGGAAAGTGTAAAAAACTGTCCAAAAGTAAACCAAATAAATGGTCACTTCATTTCTCAAATATGTTAATTGAAATATACCTTCTTCAATTGCTATGGTAGTTTATAAAATCCAAAGCAGTAGTATCTCCTAATGCCAAGTCCAGGGCAACTGCACTTCAAAAATAGTACTTTCTTGATATTCAAATGTAATTTTGTTTTTCCTGTGCAAATATAAAAGCTGAGTACACTCTTATGTGCCTCCCTACTCAGACTGATCTTGTACGAAAGGGTTGATGAGAGTATGCATTGCACCTAGAAGCAGGAAAGTGGAATGCTCCACCTGGAGAAAACTCTTCATCAAGAGGTGCATCCCTGTGGAGACATTGACTGAAAGGAAAACTGTGTTCAGATCAACACAGCAGGGAAACTGTGACACTATGAACACTTCTCAAAGGTATAAAATCTAACTCTTAGTTTTAGTTAATAAATTACACTGAAAGTCTTTCCTCTCTTTTTATAAAGATTATACATCTTCCAAATTTATGTCTACATGTTATTTAATAGTTTTATGTCAAAATTTTCTGGTTTTAAAACAGTAATAAATAATTAAAAAACAAATAACAAAAGGTCTACAATGTGGAAGGGTATAGAATATTTAAATAAAATGTAATCTCTTTATTCAGAAATAACTTTAAAATCCTTAATATTTTATATAATGCATGAAAATATAAGATAAATATTTTTACGCAATTTGTATCATGGTATATGTATATATACCATGTTTTTGCATTCTTTTCTTCTTAATCTTTTAATACTTTCCTTCTCCTAGTATTATATATGCATTTTCATTATTTTTCAGAGATATACTGTTAATGATTAGTGATATAGCATTCACTGCATAGATTACTATAATTGAATTAGTATGTTCTTGGACATGTGGGTGTTTTTAAAATTTTTTGCTATTTGTATGTCTACAGAGGTAACACTGCATGCTTATTCCCCAATGACTTACGTGGTAAAGAATGACAAGCATATATTTCCTAAATTAAATGATTTTTAAACTCATGGACTGAAATATATTTGGTCATTTATTTCTGGATGGCTAGGATAGTGAGATCTGTGAATCCGAATGCATTATTTCATAGTTCAATACTTTTAAAAGTCTTCTTTAGTATCCTAACAATCTTCATATAATCTTTATGCCTCACTTTTTCTACTTTGTACCTACCTTTGGACAGTTTCTGGGGACTATCACACATATTTAGGGATGAAGAAGATTTACTGAGCACATGCCATTTGGTAAGCATCAAATAAATCATGAAGAATATCACTCTGTTTTCTTCATTTCTCCCTAAGCCTTTAAGTCATTAGTTCTCAAATCACTGACATCTTCTGATATTCTATGCAAGAATGACCTTTTCTTCCGTTCTGCACATACTTTATCAGTCCAAATGACAGTTCCCATAAATATGGCTGTGCGTATTGGGAAAAGCAAGCATGACACATATAGCTTAGCTTTGTACATGTGTATGGGCCCATGTTTTCTAAATTGAACCTTGGCAGGGGAAAAATGTCTGAATGACTGACAGGCTAAAAGCCACTCTCAAAGGAATATTCTCTTGTCTCCTGGCTTTGTTACTCTCATTCCCAATATATAGAGTAAGACTACTACAGAAGCTCCATCTCTGATCAAAAATTGTAATTCAAGGGACACCTAGGTGGCTCAGTCATTAAGTCTGCCTTCAGCCCAGGTCATGATCACACGTAGGGCTCCTTGCTCAGTAGGGAGCCTGCTTCTCTCTCTGCCTTCCATTCTCTCTCTCTCTCTGACAAATAAATAAATAAAATCTTCAAAAACTTGTAATTCAATATTGGGCTTTAAGTCTCTATTAGAGATTCAGTGTGTTTTTCAGTGAAAAATAGTATCTTTTAAGAATTCTATAAGCTAATACTTAGAATCCCCTATCTCTTAGACTTTATTTACAAATGATTATGAAACTTTAGAAATTCAGTCAAGGAAGCTCATTGGACAATAATTTTCTATTTGGTGTGTGTAATTGCAACTTCATGTCTGACGATATGAACCACCAACTGTCATATATATATGTGATTAACTGTGATCCTTTCCAGCTATTAAGGAAGCCCCACTATGTTTCTATGTTTTCTAGTGAAAATTAGCTTAACGCAACATCTTGGCAAACAACTTGTTGGCATAGAAAGGCAAAACACATGCAAACTGGCAAGAAAAATACCTTGTGTATGAAACCATTTCCAAAAACAGCAGGTGCACAGCCAAATTCACCTTACCCAGTCCTGTAAAGAGCACAAACTTATGTAAAAAAATTTAAATACTTGTCTAACTTAATATTCTGGATACAGGCTTAGGTTCTCTTGTTTCATTTTCTGGAGAAGGGAAAACTTGCTTAGAATGCAGGATAAAAATCTTTCTGTCTCCAAGAGGAATGATGGGTCTGCATTCTGGTGAATGGAATATTGTTTGCTGGTTCATTTTTGGGTGGTATATGCATGATTTTCTTTTCATGAGTCATAAGGCTCCCACCCCATTTCAATGAGGGAGTGGATCTTGACAAGTGATTTTCCACTCTCCATGTCCTCTTATTCCCGTGCTGTCATTTAAATTTTTCTAGCAAAAATTACTTTATTTACTGCAGGTACACATATGGGAGCTGATTTTGGCTGTTGTAAGAACAATAACATGGTGTGTGTGTGTGTGTGTGTGTGTGTGTGTGTGTGTGTGTGTTTTATTTTATAAACAAATTATGCTGATTTTATAGTTCATCAATATTCCCTTCAAGTGAAGTTTTGTTATGCTCATGTTTTTTTGTTCTACAGTGGAAGCTTCCACTATAGGACACGTTAGGGCATGAAGAAAAATGTCGTATAGCTACTTCTCCCGTATATTCTGTGAATTTGCCATTCATTGCTTCAGTGAATTTGCTCTTCATCCAGATGTCAATCTCAGAAATAGATAATCTCAGAAACAGGTGACTTTTCTTCTCACTGACCTGGTTCTACCTCTTCAAATACTGTTCGTGTCTTCCTCATATGTTTTATCCCAATTGAGACCTTAATAATCTCATGTGAAAAAATGCATTTGTCTCTCAAATATTTTGTTGTCTCTACTTACACATACTTTCAATTGATTTACAACAGATACTAGAATATATTTTCCAAAACTAATCCATGTCTCCACCTTATTTAAAACAGCTCTTCGTTGTCCACACAATTAAATTCAACCTAAGTAGTATGACATGAAAATCTCTATGATTTTATTGCTGCCTACTCTTGAAGACTTACTTAACAACTGAGGATTCTTGCCTAAAAGAAAAATAAAAAATCTCTAGCCTAAAAACTATTGCCAATACACTATATATTCTCCCATAAAAATCATCCTCAAATACAGTTGACCCCCAAACAACACAGGTTTGAACTGTGCAAGTCACTTATATATGGGTTTTTGTTGATAAATATAGCACAGTCCTGTAAGTGTATTTTTTCTTTCTTAGGATTTTCTTTTTTCTATTTTTTTAAGATTTTATTATTTATTTGAGGGAGAGAGAGCAGGAGGAGAGGCAGAGGGAGAAGACGACTCCCCACTGAGGAGGGAGCCCAGGGCAGGGCTTGATCCTAGGACTCCTGGATCATGACCTGAGCCAAAGACACACTTAGACTGAGCCACCCAGATGCCCCTCTTAGGATTTTCTTAGTAATATTTCTTTTTCTCCAGCTTACTCTATTGTAAGAGTATATAGTATATAATACACATAACATGTCAAATATGTGTTAGTTGACTGCTTATATTATCAGTAAAACTTCTAATCAACAGTAGGCTATTAGTAGTCAAATTTGGGGGGAGTCAAAAGTTACACACCTATTTTTGACTGCATGGCGGTCAACACTCCTAATCTTCACATTGTTCATGGGTCAACTATAGTTGAATTCCTGATCCAGAGTTCATGAGGTATAATAAAATAGTCATTGTGTTAGGGAACTAAGATTTATTTATTTTTTATGTAGCATTAGGTAACCTGTATTCCTGGTAGTCATGTAAACTTTCATAGCTGTGTTGGAAAAATCATTTAGCACTATCTACCAAAGCTGAACTTGTGTGTATCCTCTTACTTATCATTCTACTCTTGCTGTATACATAAGAGAAATGTGTGCATATTTACAACAGTATTAGTTAAAATGGCCAAAAAATGGAGACAATTCAAATGTCTAACAACAGAAGAGTTGGTAAACAAAGTGTGTTTTACTCATAAAATGTAATGTCATACTGTAATAAAAATGGACAAACTGCAGCCACACACATCAATGTGGATGAATCTTGCAAGAAAGAAAGAAGCCACACTCACCATAATGCATACTATACAATTCCATTAGAAACAAACAAACAAAAAACAGGAAAAACTAACATATCAAATAGAATTCAGGAAAGCAATCAACTTTTGCAAAAAAGGAAGCAAATCATAGTAACTGGGCATAGACAGAAAGTCATCTAGTATTTCTATTTCTCTGGGTGCTGGCTACATAGGGTATTCATTGTGTGATAATGCCCTGGGCTGTCCACTTATGATTTCTGCACATTCTACACATTTGTTATACTCCAAAAAATGTTAAGAACAGGAGAGTCCTTCTGTTCTTATTCTTAAGATTCGAGTAGATATTGCATCTGTATTTCTGGAATTACACAATCATTGTGGAGAAATAGTTTGAGATGAGAAAAGTTAAAAACATGATGCCCAAATAAAATGAAATAAAATAAAAAAGAATGTAAAGAGCAGGTAGAATATTATATAATACACAATTGGTAAAGTAGAGGAAAGATTAAAAAAATTCACCCAGAGCTAACATGTTAAGCCTAAAGGTAAATGAAAAAAGGAGAGACATGCGGATGATGACATTCATTCCATTAACTCCTTAACTAACAGGATTCCTAGGAAAAAAGATCAGATCATATAGAATAGAAACAATACAGAGGAGCAGGGTGGGGGGAAAAGGGGGGAGAGAAAGATTGATTTATAAAATTTAGAAAATTATCTAATTAAAAATTAACTGACTATGGCAAGATCAATGAAAAGAACATTTTCATTGAAAAGATTATATAAAAAATAAAATAAAATCCCCAGCAGGGTAATGCTGGTTACTTCTAAAAACTATTGCTCTGTACTTCCAAATATCAAAAGGAAATGGAAGCTGTGGGAAACAAACTAAACTCCAAGAATTTTATGCCGAATTTTTCAGTCCTGTGCAAGTAATCATACAGGTATTCTCATACACTCAGAGGGTCAGAAAGTTTAAACCCACAATAGTCTTACTGAAAAAATGATGCATTCTTGAACATATTTTGACCAACCAAAATATCAATCAATTTGAAGAAGAAGTAGTGACTAGAAAAACATTAAAATGGTTAGGCAATGAACAATTAAATGACTTAAATTATGACTGCCTAAATAATAATAATATACTTAAGAAATCATGCAAGTAAAAAAATTAGCATCACAAGATCCAATAATAACCAAAGAAATAGTTTGATAAAATTTATCAGAAAAATAGCACAAACAATTTAAGAAATTGAGGGTATAATGCTAAATTTATCATATTAATACATGAGGCCAGGGTCTCAATATATTATAACTTTATTTAATAATTTTTAAAAAGTAAGTTCAAATACATTTTATGAAAGTATATGACTATCCACTAGGAGAAAAAATAATGTACATAACTTTAAAATCACTGCAAAGAATATCCAAATAAGCAATATAGATATTGCACATGTTAAAAGGCATGGAATTAAGTGAATAATATAGTATAATATAAGTATAGTATAGTATAATATAAGAAAAATAAGAACTAGAGATATAATAGAAGAGCAGGTGTTTCAAGGACAAAAAAATAATGGTAAGAACTATTTGTTGAGCACACATTATATTCTCGTAACATATCTCTTCTAATATAATTCTTCATACAACTCAATTACATAGGTGAAATTATTTTTCAAGTAAGGAAATTTAGGCTCCAAGAAATTCAATCTGTAAAGCCTTTAAGCTAGAAGTACTGAGACCGTGATTGAAACTAAGTCTAAATAACCCCCAAGTGCGTACTTTGGTTCTTCATTCAAGCTATTTCCAATTAAAAAAATAAAATGACAGTGACTGGTTAACCATAAAATATTTGGCAAATGTTGATGAGGTGGATACCAACAGCTACACACACAAAATATTATAAGGACTAATTTATATTATGTAAAATTAGTAATAAAAAAAGGAAATCTTGCCATTTGCAATGACATGGATGGATCTAGAAGAGTATAAGGCCAGGTGAAATAAGTCAGAAAAAAGAGAAATACCGTATGATTTCACTCATACAAGGAACTTAAGAAACAAAACAAAAGAAAAAAGAAAAAAGAAACAAAACACAGACTCTTAAATACAGAGTAGAGGTTTTTTTATACTAAAAGATATAGTATTCACATTTGATTTATAAGTCATTAAATATTGTTTTGAGTGTAAAATTAATAATATAGAAAGCTAAAAAGGTGTGGTCAAACAGAAATTGTCAGAAATATTTTCTTTGAGCCTGAAACACATTTTCAGTAAAACTCTAGAGAAGCAGACACAATAAACTCATAGAAATGTATAGTGATGCAAAATATTAAATGAAATGCACATACACACAGTATCCTTTTTATTTTAAGGATTTTATTTATTTATTTATTTTAGAAAGAAAGAGAGAATGAGTGGGGGGAGAAGCAGAAGGAGAGGGAGAAATAATCTGAAGCAGATTCTGTGCTGAGCATGGAGCAGGACCTGGGGCTCGATCCCAGGACTGCGAGATCATGACCTGAGCCAAAACTAAGAGTCAGACATTTAACTGACTGAGCCACCCAGGTGCCCCCCAATATTCTATGTTTGTTATAGCACACCAACATGCTACCCCTCCTGCTCTCTGTCCATAGGCTGACTCTTCTTTACAAAGATTTAAACAGAAAAAAAGTATATAATCCAGGACATTCCCCATGCTGTTTAGATTTTGATCCTAGTATGCCTCTCATTGGTGCCAGAGGGATCAAATTCCTTTGCAATTATCTGGTATATAAGCACAGTGTTCTAAGTAATATGATAGTTCTCTTTGGTTCTTTCTTTATATCTGGATTTTCCCTCTACCTACTGGAAATGTGATAGGATGAGTAACAGAGCATAATTACTGTGCTTATATATATATTGTTATCTCCTCATTATATAATACACCTTGAACTTTTGAGGGTCTGGTTCATGTTCTATACCAATTTCCATTCCCGAGCTTCTGGACGAATATCTGGAATATATTAGAGCCTCAGTGATATTTGTGATGAATGGATCAGAATGCATGTGTATATGTTATATAGTTATCTTATTAAAACATAATACCAGTTTGGAGGTCTTCTCAATTTAAACTGAAGTACAAAGAATTTTTTGCCAAGATACTGAAAGCACTAATATTTTTAATCAATATAATGAAAATCAAATTAAATTGAATTTAGATAAATCCAAACAGCAAATCAGTACAATTTTTGCGAAAAGAATATCCCTATAATTCTCAATGGATATAAATGCCTAGGTGAGGCATTTATACACTACTAAGAGTTTCAGTATTAATAAAATTTTAAACAAAAGTTATTTTGAATGAAATATGTTATTTTGGTGAAATTTACTTGTTCTTTTCAACCTCATTCTTTTTTGTAATGTAGCATTTAGTAATAAAAAGTGTTATAGCCTGGTAATAAAGAAATAATGTTCTGGAGCATGCCAGACTTGGTTCTAATTCCAGTTCTGTCACACAGCTTTTCAAGTGACCTTGATCTTATTAACCTCTCTGAATCTTAGTTTTTTATTTATAAAAAACCCTAATTATAGAATTTATTTCATTATATTTTTGAGAGGATTGAGACTATATTTAAAAGATGGGGACCATATTTAAAAATACCACTATCATGGTGACCCCAGGCAGACTGAACATCCAGCTGAGCATGTCTTCCAATCTAGTGCAAAGGAGAACAGAGCTTGCTAGGTATAGGTGGTTAAAAGCATATTCTTACTAGACCATGGGAGGGAGAATATGGCCTCAAGTGTATGCAAAAGAGTCTACTGATGTAGTGAATTAGACTAAGCAATGACACAGTTCTAGAAATTGATGGAGTGAAATATGTAATAACGGCAGTATCTTTCCAGACTTTATAATCTTTAAGACAGACATTCCTTAATTATACTGACTTCTCGGGGCTCCTGGGTGGGTGGCTCAGTCAGTTAAACATCTGCCTTCAGTCAGGTCATGATCTCAGAGTCCTGGGATCCAGCCCCGCATCGGGCTCCCTGCTCAACGAGGAGTCAGCTTCTCCCTCTGCCTCTGCCCCCCAACTCATTTTCTCTCTCTCTCTCTAATAAATAAAATCTTAAAAAAATTATACTGACTTCTCTGATACTATTCTGAATGTTTTAAATTTCAAATTTCAAGTGTGTTACCCCAAATGCTTAGCATGATGTTGAGAACTCAAATGATAAGAGGACCATGGTCAGGGTGCATCTTGCATGGGCTGAAGCTTTTTCCTGGGGAGGATAAGCCCATGTGAATTGTGAATGGATACAAGAGATAGTTCCTGAAAGGTGTGGAGAGGAGACCAGTAGAACATATAGATTCACAAAGCACAATGAGGAATTCCTTGATGTCTGCAAACTTACCTTTGAAAATTATTATTTTTTTAATTGTGAAATAGAGGAGTCCAGCAGAAATGGGGAAAAAAAAGCTAACAGTAAAAAGGACAGTCATTTGTATGGAGAAATATAAATTAGAGAATAATGTTTAATTTCAGGAATTCTGTTGGTTAAATAACTCTATAAAATACCTGCAAACCAAATCATCTTTTAAGATATTGTTTCTATTGATAAAGAGCTTTTGAGCTCACAAATGTCTTATAAGTGAAATTATGATGCACAGCCCTTTTGCAAGCTGGGACTGCTTACAAATTGCATTTGATTTTTAAATAGCAATGGAGTCCAGCTTGCTCACACTATAAAGAGTTGTCTTTTATGTTCTTTTAATTAGAGTAGACATTTCTCCCTTGATACTTAAAATTATAGATTATACTTGTACTTGGAAAGCCATAATGAATTTCTGATGATGGTTAAGACTATGGGATCTTGGGAGTAGTTACCCTCAGCAAGAAAGCCAAAACTGTGTATTGGTAAATAGATTAACACAATTTTATGTGTTCTTCATGGTATTATTACTAACTAGTAATAAAATCTTATTAGAGAGTCACAGTATATGAAATTTTTAAAAGATTTTATGATTGTCTATGACACAGTCTCACTTATGGTTTGTTTACTTTTGTACAAGTATTTGTGAAGTACCCTTCATTTATCCTTTCTAAGTATGGGTCAAATATTTTGTCCTCAAAGAAATTACAGGATTTAGGTAGTGCTGTCAAAAAGATGTTTTAAGGGACACCTGGGTGGCTCTGTTGGTTAAGCTTCTGCCTTTGGCTCAGGTCATGATCCCAGGGTCCTGGGACTGAGTCCTGCATCCAGCACCTTGCTCAGTAGGGAGCCTGCTTCTCCTTCTTCTGCTGCTCCCCCTGCTTGAGCATGCGCTCTCTCTCTCTCTGACAAGTAAATAAATAAAATCTTAAAAAATGTTTTAACTTTATTCTTTCTCAAAAAAGTAGGGTTTCTCCATTATTTGGTTTTCTCCAAGATTGGACACTAGAGACAATTATTTTTGTACATAATTATTTTTGATTTGATGGAGAAAGTAGTCAACATGCAAATCATGATGTAAAAAATAACCTTATCTCCTAAGGAAGATAATCTCAAGAGCAATTTAGTCATGTTATTGGTCTCAAAGTTTAGCATCTCTAGGTGATGACACCTTTGACTTGCTTTTCTCATTGAATGCTTTATTTTAGAGATCTAGTTATGTTTGATATTCATTTATTTTTCTCCTCACACTGTATTTTCTATGAATATAAAGCAACATCTTTATTCATTCTCCTATTATAGATATTTATGTTGTTTCTATTTGTTTCCTAATAGAAACCTACTACATATCTCTGGTATAAATGTATAAGAGTTTCTCTGGATAGAGAATACATTTAGAAACAGAAGTACAGGATCTGAGATTGTTCTTTAAAGTGTAATATCTTTACACATAATTTCCTACTTATTTATATTTTGACAAAACAATACTGTCAAAATTTCTTATTGCTCCCCCCATAAAATTTTGTGATGACTGTTATGATTTCATTGTTGGTTCACTTTGTTGGTTCACCTTATTACTGGTGACATAGAGGATTTTTTTTTTTTACATTTTTAATGGTAGTTTATTTTTCTTGTCGAAATTATACACTTGTAATATTAACTCAGTTATTGAATTCTTTGTAATTTTCTTGGTGATTTGTAGGAATACTTTATGCATTATATAGCAATTTTATGCACTGAACACCTCTCTTCTGTGTGTGTGGCGGGTTTTCTAATTTCATTTGTACTATCTTATGGTATGACTTTGTCCTCCCATACGAATACTTAGAATTAGTTTGTCTAGTCATAAAAGGAATTATATGTAAAGGAATGTGATGGAGAAAAATGTAACATGATCACTCATTTCCCCATAAATCATAAAGATCATTTGGTATCATTCACACTGAAGATTACAAGACTAAGTTACATTCAAATAAAAGGAAAGGGAGCAGATAGTAAATGCTTTAAGCTGTCCAAGCCACATACATCTCTGTTACTGGTCAATTAAGGAAACTTTGTTTTCAATAAAAGCAAGATAGCCATATGTGTGTTAACTGTGTAAAAAAAAAAGCCATCCCCCCCAAATTTTTATTATGATACTGCAATCAAAGCTCTGAATATGCAGCTAAATAAATAAAATTGTTGTTGAAGTGCTTTTTAGTTCTGGGTAAACACATTTTCTGGTGGAATTTTTTTTTCACTACCAAGTAAACCACAAACAATCAGTTATTTGGAAACTACTAGAAAGCTTGAAGTCCAAAAGTTCATCAACCAAGAAATGCTCGTAAGCAAATATTAGTAAAACACAACTAGCTTCTTTCTAACTTGTCTAGTCTGAACACAGTTTACTATTTTTCCTTGAATCTAATATAACAAATATAATCATCATAAGACTGACATCACACATGAAAATTCTAAGGCTAGAGAGGGAGAAGCAATGCAATGAAGTAGGTTTTTAGAAAAGAAGGTGGTTTGCATCAGACACGTGCAATTAAACCAGTCCTATAACCAAAGTACAGTAAACCCCAGGAGTCCATCCCTGATTATCTGTGAGTTAGTGATGTGTGAGATGGAATATTTGAAGTGGTAATGTGAAGTGCAACCCTTTGATAAAAGCCAAGATCACTCACAAGGAGCGTCTAGTGATTTAATGGATAGTAAAATCTCACTATGGGATTCTAGTGCAGTGAGGCACACTATATGGTGATTTTACTATATGTTGTCAATGATATTTATAGTGGAGTTTATTCATATTTATTCATGGGCCAAACTCAAACACCATCCCCTATGTATATAGTTTTAATCTACTTTTATTTTTTTATTTTTTAAATATTTTATTTATTTATTCATAAGAGACAGAGAGAGGCAGAGGGAGAAGCAGGCTCCCCACTGAGCAGGGAGCCCGATGCGGGACTCGATCCCAGGATCCTGGGATCATGACCTGAGCTGAAGGCAGATGCTTAGCCATCTGAGCCACCCAGGCACCCTTTAATCTACTTTTAAACTAAAACTTGGACACACCATGTTGGAAATAATTTTGGTAAAGGATGCTGAGTATTGGCATACAGATGCTGCTCAGAGTGGCCTGAGGAATGTGAGTGCTGAAATTTAGAGCACTCACTTCAAAGAGCACTCACTCTGCCAAGACACCCTGACACAAGGCTGCCAACACTAAAAAGAATCCTTTTTTTTTTTTAAATAATGCTCACAAAAGCCATATGAGCTAAGGTTGTGCTGATTAGTTTTCCCCATCATCAACATGGTATCACAGTCTCCTTGTATTGCTAATCAAGTATTAAAAGCCAGTAGTTTAGAGAAAAGATGTCTGGAATAAAGCTAGGGTATCAAAACTGTGTCATTGTAAATTAATTAGCATCCTCAGGAATAATTTTGTCATCTGAAAAATGCCAGTTCTCCCAACCTTCTAGACCACATTTCTAAGTCATTGCTATGTAAACTTGTTTCTGTTTTTTTGGCTATTATGAATAATGCTGTTAAGGACAATTTTGTAAATGCTTTCTGGTGGACATATGTTTTCATTTCTCTTGAATATATACTGAGGTGTATATATTATATATGTGTGTTATATATATATATATATTGTTATATATGTTGAAACTTTTCAGCAATGGAAATTTTCCAAAGTGGTTGCACCATTTTAACATTCCCATCAGCAGCATATGAGGGTTTAAATCTTCCACAGTCTTGTTAACACTTGTTATTATCTGAGTTTTTGATTATAGTCATCCTAATGGGTGTGAAGTGGTATGTTAACTGTGGTTTTAATTTTCATTTTCCTGATGGCTAATAATGCTGAGGACCTTTTCATGTACTTATTGGCCATTTATATACCTTTTCTGGGGAAATACTATTAAGATCTCTTGCTCATTGTTAACTGGGTTATTTTTCTTTCATTATTGAGTTCTAAGAGTTCTTATTCTAGATAAAAAACTCTGGTTAGATAAACGATTTTCTCCCATTTTGAGGGTTGTCTTTACCCTTTGTGGAGATATCTAATTTCCCTTTTTTTTTTAGATCAAGAAAACATGACAAATTATTAGAATAATTTTAGCAAATGAAAAGTTCAGAAGGTGTTTTCTTTCTGATATGTGTGGAAAAGTATTAGAACATATTGCATAGGAGGAAATAGAACCAGATACAAAAACTAGTGAGATGAGGGAGTGTACTAATTTTATTTGAATAAGCATGTTATGTAAAAAAGTTGATGGAGGAAATATTTAAGAAATACAGTGCGTGGGCCTTGTGACTATTACTGAAATTTGCCAATTAGATAAATTATATTAACTGAACTAGAGTGAGCAAATCTTTTATAGCTATGTAACGAAGGATAATGCATGTGGTTGAAAGAACCATTGTATGCCCAAAATTGTTCGAAATATTGATCAAAATATTAAATAGCATTGTTTCAATCTTAATAAATATTTGTTGTTCTAATTGCGTTTTTGTCAAATAAAATTGCTGATATTCTGCAATTTTCACATTAAAATCATTAGGGAGTTTCTCTTATTTCGAACTGGAAATCACCTCTGTTGAAATGATTTCATTATTTCCATTTACAAAAGCAGCAATCCATTTATTTTTCTTCCCCAGATGAATTTTAAATACTGCATTTTGTTACAGCATATCTCTCTTTTTAAAAGAACTTATAAGTGAAAAATTAATAATATATACAATCTACTTATGTTTCTTCTTTTCCTTTATTTTAAGTTGTTCTTGGTCATTTGCAGTTCTTCATTTTTGAAATATCTTTTTAGTCCTTTCTTTTTAAATGTTTTTCCCCTGGCATTTTATTTTATTTTATTTTATTTTTTATTTTCTTAAAGATTTTATTTATTTATTTGAGAGAGAGAGAATGAGAGACAGAGAGCACGAGAGGGAAGAGGGTCAGAGGGAGAAGCAGACTCCCTGCTGAGCAGGGAGCCCGATGTGGGACTCCATCCCGGGACTCCAGGATCATGACCTGAGCCGAAGGCAGTCGCTTAACCAACTGAGCCACCCAGGCGCCCATTTCCACTGGCATTTTAATTGACTTTAAGTTTTTTTTAAAGATTTTATTTATTTGAGAGAGTGAGAATGGGAGATAGAGCACCTGAGAGGGAGGAGGGTCAGAGGGAGAAGCAGACTCCCTGCTGAGCAGGGAGCCCAATGTGGGACTCGATCTCGGGACTCCAGGCACATGACCTGAGCTGAAGGCAGTTGTTAACCAACTGAGCCGCCCAAGTGCCCCGATTTTAAGGTTTTTATGTGATAAATGCGGTCACTATACACATTCAGCAAAACCCAACACGGACCACCTTAGAATAAAAGAATGGGCTAAGGTGCATTATTGCATTATTTACAAAATATTTAAAAAGTCAAAAAGTCTAGTTTAAAATTGTATAAAGTACTTGTACTGATTTTTAAAAAAATGCTAGACCATATAATAGAACAACAGACAAGAATATGACCAGGCAATTCACAAAAGAGATTTAAAATATCCAATAAAAGTATGTGAAGAATATCAACATCACCAGTAAACAGAAAATAACACATTTAAACAATAAAATATATGTTCAAATGTCAAGTTAAGGAAATGAAAAGAAATGAGAATTCTTACTTCAGAGAGGAAGAGAAAATATAACTCTCTTACCATGATGGTGGACTTCTTAATCCTGGTGTCATGTTAGAAAGCAAGAGGACAGCATCTAGTAAAATTGACAATGCAAATGAGTCTTCATTTTAACTGTAAAGTACATGCAATTGAACATTTGAAAAAATTCAAAAGAAGTTATGTAAAGCCGTTCATTGTAGTATTGTTATTAATGAAGAAAATTTGAAGCAAACTGAGTATTAGTACAGGAATGAATGCCCTGTAATAGTTAAAATGAATGAATAAATTATACCTCTTTGTATATATCAACTATGGATAAATAGTAAAAAAAAATTAAGAGCCAAAACACAAGATTTATCAATGGCATATTCAACTCCAACATTAACACAAAATAGTTATATGGTTTAAGCTTGCATATATATAAATCTAATAAAATTAACTGTAAAGTTATACATTGGACTTATAACAATGTGAATCATGCTTGCACAGGGATGGAAGAGGTAGGAAAAAATAATAGGATATGGTGAGCTTCTTTAAGAAAAGACAATGGCTGCTTTTTCTGACATGAGTAATCTATTAAATGAATATAAGATAAAAGATCCTCATATAAATTTATGCATAATGATATTAATTGCATCACTATTTTAAAATGTGTAATAGTAGGGGCATCTGGGTGGCTCATTTGGTTAAGTGACTGACTCTTGATTTCGACTGAGGTCATGATTTCAGGGTTGTGAGATCAAGCCCCCGTGATGGGCTCTGTGCTCAGTGCGGAGTCAGCTTGTCCCTCTCCCTCTGCTCCTCCCCCTGTATGTACAAGCTCTCTCTCCCTCTCTTTCAAATAAATAAATAAATAAAATCTTAAAAAAAAAATAAAACAAAATGTGAAATCATAAATACAACATAGCATAAAATGAATGAAAATTAGGGTAGTAAATTCTGGTATATCTATATTATGGAATGATATACAGCCATGAGAATTATATTAAATGAATATCTAGTGTTTTAGAAATTGCTCACAATATTGTGCTACATTAAACAGTATGCTGCAAGTTTCAATGTCATAATTCTAAATATGAAAAAATTGGTATCAAAATGTAAACAAATACATTTACGGACAAACACTGTGTAATGCTACAGATAGATCAATCACTAAAGTTGGAAAGGACAAAAGATGCTTCTGAGAGCCTTTTTTCAAACAAGAATTATTTCTCAAAGCCTAGAGGCATACATTTTTAGGTCTTATCTGACCGTATTAAACGTATTAAAATTTACATTATAGAATGTATTATGTTGGGACTTGGTATCAGAAGGATAGTTTTATATTCAACTCTAACATTATTATTGTATTTTTAACTTTGTATTGAGGTAATTTTAGAATATTGAAAAAGGACATGTTTGCCCGAGAACTGAAATTTAGAACTGTTTACAGCTGAACAATTGTGCATTCCGCTGAAATACATTAGCCCTACTCTGCCTCAGCTACACTTAATGCACTGAATAGGAATGTGGATAAAATAATAAAAGGTTACTTAAAGCTTTTTCAGACACCCTCTGCTATGTAATTCAAGTGGAATATGGTAATAAATTTTACATTTTGAAGCACAATTAATTGAGAAGTCAGAGATCTGGGAGATATAGCATATTAGTAAAGATTTAAAATATTCAGCCAATATGTGAATGAATCCATAACCTATGAATTAATAGGTCAATAAACATTTGAACAGGGTTACTAAGATTTTCTCTATACTTCTGAAGGATGTTTGTGTACTCCTTAATTGTCAATGTTATATATAACATATTATAAGTTTCTAAATAACATGTAATCCATTTAAAACTTGAATATTATTCTAAAAGACATTAAATAGAAGAAGGTCTTCATTAAGTATTATAGCAAATAAAACTTTTAACAAGAGGATTGGACTAAGTCTTCTTTAAGCATTGCATGATGGAGCAAAATGGTATAGATTATAAAAATGGTTTCAAAATCTCTCATAATCTTACATGTTTCTTGGATCCTAACTTTCCTCTTCAAAGAATACAAATAAAACGAGGAAGGAACTTGAAATAAAGATTCAAGATTCTAAAAGTAGAAATACTTAGGTATTTTTTTAGCCCTTGAAACATGCTTGATTTGATTGAATGACTGATAATTGATTGAAAGAATCTCCCTATCATCGTACCAGTGTGGTACCCATACCCAATTCCACATGACTAATTAGACTAGTGATAAACACCTTATGTAAGCCATAGATTCTTTCCAACAGGATGTTGGAATTGTTATAGGAGATGGTTCAGGCCCTGCTGGTGGTCAAATTTGTATCCTATAAATTCAAGGTCCCCAGTGAAATGTGTTCTGTCATGAGAACAAGAAACAGAGACATGGAAGAATGCTGTGCAGAAAGTAAGCAACAGGAGAGACTAAGTCAATTATGAAGTTCTACTAATTTCTGGGTCATGTCCATTTCTGAGAAAACCATCACTATATTTCAGCTCTAAGGTTTCAATAAACATCAGTGTGTCCTTATCTCAAGTTTTGCTTTTGAAGATAAGGTTGCTCAAGTTAGTTTCAGTTAGTTGGAACTGCAGTCTAATGGATTGAAGTTCTAAAAATGAACATTTGTTAAATCAACAGTTTTAAGGAAACTGGTCTCTCAATGCTTCTAAAATGCCACCCTCAAAAGACACAGTGAGACAAGATAATAAGCATGCAGTTTTCTCTACAAACAAGTCAAAGAAAAGCATTGATTAGGATTTAAACACAAGCTTGTTAAATGTTAAAGCACAGAATATTCCATTTTTCTTTATTTCATCTCTTTGCTAAAACAATCCTAGATCTTCAGTTTTTAACAAGGTTATTATAATTAGCTAAGATAGGAATGTTCCCTCTCAGAGATCCAGGCTGTTTTCTTTCTTGCTTTCTTTATATCCTTCTTTGATTCTCAGTGATTAATAACAGTGTCATTAAGGCCCATAGATGTAGACTGGCAACATTAACCAAAGGATTCCTATGAAATTGTCTGAACCAGCCCATGTAATAAAATCATGCCTATTGCTTAGGCCAGAGTAAAAATTCTCTGCTTACACCAGAAGGGTTCTTTTGCAGAGAGAAAGTAAAACTGAAAGAAGGTCTGAGTTCTATCCTTAGAAGTGACTGAGATTTTCTGCTTGTTTTTAATGAATATATCCCCCTTTAAATATAAATTTCTTAATTATTGTTACAGAAGTAAATTGCTGTTTAGTTTTCAGCAAGATACTTAAAAGTACAGAATTATAGAATATTACAACTGGAAATAATGTAGGTATAATTTAATTCATCATCTCCTTTCACAGATTAATAGAGACAACTACTTCTCCAAGGTCATATAGACAACTTAGTCATAGAGTTAGGGCTTGAATCCAATTCTGGTAACTCTTTGTACAGCTGTTTCATTTTTAAAATATATAAACTTTCAATTATAAATAATAATTTATTACTAAATGAACAATTTAGTAATTTGATATTCTTCCTAGTTTATTTTTTAAAGGATTTTATTTATTTAAGAGAGAGAGAGAGAGAAGCAGACTCCCCACTGAGCAGATCTAGGCAGACACTTAATCAATTGAGCACCCAGGCACCCCTTTCTTAGTTCATTTTTAAAGACCATTATGGGCCAGGTCCTGTGGTTATTTCTGAGGTTACTATGAAGAATAAATATGGTCACAGTCCTCAAGGACACAAGGATAGATAGAGAGATTGGAGCCACAAATGCAAATATTCATTACATAGAATGATATGTAATATAATAGAGATATTGATAATGTAAGACAGAAATATACAAGATGCCCTGGAACTATAGAATAAAACTTTGTAGAAGTAATATTTGATGAGTTGTAAAGTATATGTTTGGGTTTGCAAAGCAGAGAAGGAAAAGAATACTTCTTATTATTGGAGCATCCTCTGTGAACCTGAAATTATCTCAAGTACTTTATACTCTCTATATCTATCTATCTGTCTATCTATCTATCTATCTATCTATCTATCTATCTATCTATCTATCTATCTATCATCTATCTCCCTCTCTCTCCCTCCCTCCCTACCACCTAACAAAAAAATTATATGGAAAGTCATTTGTCCATTTAAAGTACAGAATGGAAGGGGAAAGACCCAGAAAAATTAGTATTTGTAACAATTGTACAGTTAGTCAATGGAAGAACCATGATTCAAATCTACGATTGCCTGATTCCAAATTCACTCTTAGAAATATTGCATATGTAAATACATGCACATATACACACAGAATCACACTCTTGAGGAACAAAACAGCAAAGAAAGCAAAAGAAGACAATTTTGCAAGTTGATTCTTTTCCTGCAGATAGTCAAATTATGAAAATGTATTGTTTTCCTAAGTTTTTCCTAAAACACTGTTTTCTCAGATTTATGCTCCATGTAACAAGTCAAACAATACAAAAGTATACAGAGTTAAAAATAAAAGTTAATAGTGTCAAATAAATTTCTATTTGCTTTACTTAACATGTAGATGGTACTGTATATAAAATGGAGTGATAACCTATCCATGGACGTGTTATGATCTATTTTCATCTAAGAGTTAAGCCCTAAGAATTTAACACTGACACCTGCAAAAGTTTGTATGGATTTTTGTCCCCCCAAAACTATAATGTTCTCACATGATGTCATTATTTAGTACAAAAAGTTTATGTATTTAACTACTTCTCAGATTTCTCTTTTATTTTTTCTGTTATAAAAAAGGGTTTTACTCCACATTTAAAATTTTAACAATACAAAAATTAGTAAATCTGAGTCCAGTCTCTCTTCTGACAAAAAAGATTTCTCTTTCACCACTCTCAAATTCCTCCAATCTGTGGTATCTATTGATGTGTAAATTTAATCTAGACATTTAAATAGTCCAGTTACAAACATGAAAATGTTTCATTATGAATGGTTTCCTATAAAAAATAAATTGCTTTTAATGCTTAAAACTATTTTAATTATGGGTAGTGTTTTGGGGGTGAAAACTAAGAAAAGTGAAATGGATGCTGTTTTACATAAATAAATTTTACATATGTAATTGTGCACATCTCATTAGAATTAAAAAGTATACATCAATTTTATGGCCCTAGATTTCCTGGAATTAAAGTTTTCATCATCTTCTGGACTGGCTGGATGAAAGAATACTAACAAAACACATTATGCGAAGTGAAATAAGTCAGACAAAGAAAGACAGATACCGTATGATTTTATTCAGATGTGGAATCTAAAACAACAACAACAACAACAACAACAAATGAACAGAGAAATCAATACAAAAGCAAATTCACAGATACAGAGAACGGATTATTGGTTGCCAGAGTATAAGGGAGTTGGGGAGAGGCCAATATGGGTGAAAGGGGTCAACTCTATGGTGAGGGATGGCAACTAGACTTTTGGTAATGATTACTTTGTAGGGTATACAGGTGTCAAATTATATGTTGTACACCTGAAGCATCTGTAGTGTTAAATATCAATTTTATCTCAACAAACAAACAAACAAAAACAGCCATTAAAAGAAATGACAAGGGACACCTGGGTGGCTCAGTCGGTTAAGTGTCTGCCTTCGGCTCAGTCATGATCCCGAGGTCCTGGGATTGAACTGGGTACTGGGCTCCCTGCTCAGTGGGGTCTGCTTCTCCCTCTGCCTGCCACTCCCCCTGCTTGTGCATTTCCTCTCTCTCTTTCTCTCTGACAAATAAATAAATAAAATCTTAAAAAACAAAAAAGACATGATGAAAGTCTTAATTGACATCAGCCATCCATTTGGACAGGAGACATTAAGTGACTAATTTATTTGCTGGTTTAAACAAATATTGATACTCAGCCCCACAGGTGTCTAAGGAAATACTTGTAATTCAGTGTAGGTACATGTAGGTATAAATAAAGGACAACAAATATGACAACACTAGTAATTTGTTTTTATATACTATACTGTAGTTGAGGTAATATAGTATACTTTACATTATAAATGAGAATATATCTTGGATTATCCATAAGAGCATCTTCATTCTCATAACGCATAGTTTATTTTGGTTTTCTTAAGGGGCATGATGTGCCCTATTAATAGTAGCTAATTCCCTTTAAATTGAAGAGAAAGGCTGTTAATTTGCTTGATTTTTATTGGTCTTCTTTCTCCTGCAAGAAGACATTCTCCAGAATTAGGACAAGCACTATTTTATTATATTTCAATCTCCTCTACATCCTTAGCTTCAGTAAATATGATCCCCTATTTATCTCCTATTTCTATATCCATTGTAGCAGCATAAACATTATATTTTTGAATAATTTTCTTTAAATAGAATTTATCTTAATTAAATAGAATTTATCTTAATAGAATTTATCTTAGTCACTGAATAGCATATTAATTTTTTTGCACCAAATTTACTTTCCAGTAACATTTCATTGAAATTCCAACTATCCCAGGACTTTCCCTAGGATTCACTTTTATTTAATTTTCAATGATTTTTATCTAACAGACTTGTAAGAATTAAAGAAATAAAAGGGAGGGAAAATTCACTGATAGTTACTAATTGATGTAAAATATTCGTATAACAGCTAATCTTTGCACCAAACTCACAAAATTAAAGGTATTGCCCTCATTAAAAACCAGAAAGTTGGGGCACCTGGGTGGCTCAGTTGGTTAAATGGATGCCTTCAGTTCAGGTTATGATCCCAGAGTCCTGGGATCGAGCCCTCCATCGGGCTCTCTGCTTGGCGGGGAGCCTGCTTCTCCCTCTCCCACTCCCCTGCTTGTGTTCCCTCTCTAGCTGTCTCTCTCTCTCTCTCTGTCAATTAAATAAATAAATAAATAAATAAATAAATCGTAAAAACAACAACAACAACAAAACCAGAAAGCTTAGGTTCAATTATTGGGTGCCATACTCATATAAGAATCAATTATTCAAATTATTTTATTGTACTGAGAATTTGAATTCTACTGGATTAAATGGAACATAATATATACATTATTTTTTTCATTCAACTTCCTAACATTTCCTGCTGGTCATTTCCCTCCCTTTCTCCATAATTCTGTATATACACTTAAATCCATCACCTAAAGAAATGGTCATTTGGTTGAAATAGATAGGAGATAGCACAACCCAGTTATTAGAAATTAGAAATAGCTATTGCTATTTCTATTATTACTATTATTAGAAATTAGAAATAGCTATTGCTTCCATGCTCGGTAGGGTAAGCCCCATCACTTTGTCATTTTTCTCCTTTGATGACTGTCTACCTTTCATATTATTTGTTTCTTATGTCTGCTGACAAAAGTTGTTACGAACCTGCCAGAATCATACAATTATGAAGTACCTCATTCCTTGCTGTCACATGTATTTAAAGGGTTCCTTGATGATGGACATTTAGGCTATTTACAGTTTATCACTTTTACAAAGAATAGTGCAATATTCACCACTGCATGTCTACTAAGTGGTAGCATGTGTAAAGAATAAATTCTAAAATCAAAATTATTGTGACTAAAGAGAGATTCTTTTTTTAAAATTTTTATTTAAATTCCAGTTAACATACAGTGTAATATTAGTTTCAGGTGTAATATTAGTTTCAGGTGATTCAACACTCCCATACAACACCCGGTGCTCATCACAAATGCACTCCTTAATGCCCATCACGTATTTAACCCATCCCTCCACCCACCTCCCCTCCTTCTATTAATTTATTTAGATGTCAACAATTTTTGTACTAAAAATACTTTAATTTATACACATAATATGTGTAAAAGAAAGCATCTATTACTCTGTGTCCTTTCCAACTCAAAGTTTTACTTATTTTTTGTAATAAAAACTTGTTAATGACATGAGAAAAAGAAATATAGGAGAATTTACGATGTCAATTTCTTACAGCAGTCCTTACCAAGACAGAAAGTTTAGCAATTTGAAAGTACAGCTTGAGCAATTCTCTCTTTAGCCAAAGATGTATGAACACACCTGTAATTTAAGATAAAAAGACCATTGTTCCAGCTTTTCTTGCTTTGTGTAAAAGTTCAGATTAATCCAACTTTTGTTGACAATGGAAGCAGTTTATCTGCTAGTAAACTCTGCCTAGGGTAATGTGATAAAGGTGAATATTTTTTCTCAACTGGATTTGGATGGAAAACCTATTAGAACATTGTTTGTGGAGCCAGACCCTTTGATTCTGAATCCTGGCTCCACCATTTACTATGTTGGCCCTTAGAAAGTTAGTTCACCTCTGTGTGTCTCATTTCCTCACCTACATCATAGGACTTTTGTAAAGATTAAGGGAATATGCAGAGTTCTTAGATCATTGTCTGGCATGAATATTAGCTAGTAATTTAATTTGCTGTAGTGCATTAAAATAATTCTAAACATTTTGCATTAAATCATAATTATATCAATAGACAAATATTTGTTGTCATATTAAGTCTAATTATTTTATGACAAAAAGTAGTCATAGAAAAGAAGGCATATTTAAAATTATCAATAGATAATAAATATATATCTCCAGATTTTGAGGAATTTATAGTCTGTTAGAGGAAGCAAGTCATGTATACACAAATATGTGTGTAACAATAAAATGACAGAACATGCTAGTGCCATAGTTGTGACCCACACAACTTACTCAGTGGTAGTGGAAAGCTCATGCCTTCATGAGATGTGAAACCGTACTGTACTATGAGATTTGTGAGTAAAGCAAATTCATAGTTGTAGATCTAAATTCTATTATTTGTCAAATGAAAGTATGGGACTGACTATAAGTTATCTAGGAGTCTTCCCAACTCTAAAATTCCATTTGTTTTAAATCTATGAACAAGTTCTACAAGTTCAGAATAGTGAGAATGAGAACGAACAGTAGTAACGAGAGTGGTTGCTACATTAGAGAAGGAACTTAAATTGATTATTCACGTTCAGATTCAATTGGGAATTATTTTCTAGAAAATTATGCTGCATAATTGTATTTATTTTTACTGAGCTTGTTATTATTTTCATGTATTTGTCACTAAGGATGTGGTAGGTTTTACATTAAATGGTTTAACTTTTATCTAACAGCTTTCTTCACCATGCAATTACAATTCTTAATAGCTAATTTTAATATAATGTGTCATTGGTATAACCTCTTAAGAACCATCACAGTGGCTTCCTTACTTGCTGATTTGTCAAGAAATTCAATATAGTCTAAAGGTCTACAAATGGGATAAATTGAAATATTTTAAGGACCATCATATACAAGAAAGATGCATTTTTGTCACAAGCAGAACTAGGACAATCAAGTGGGTCTTAGTTTTCTATTTACAATACTGGAATATCAATGCTTGTTTAATAGTGTAACAGGTTATTAGTTACAGATGGTGGCTGCCCCGCATCTTTTACATAGTCTTGGTGTCCTTATTAAATTTATTATAAATCTTACTTCTAATAAATAGAAGCCAGAATGTGACCTTGACTATCCCAATCAGATGAAATCTCCCCAGTCCTGTGGTAGATAGAGAGCAACCTGAGGAAAGAGGACATAGATTCCAAGTCTTGGTAACGCTTCTGGAGTAGAGCAAACCCCTGGCTTTAGAAGTAGCAGTGGAAGAAGTACTAGTGGTAGGGTCACATATTCATCTATATTGTCGGCTTTCATATCAACCAATGAGAAGAAGCAGTGCCAGCCACGCTCCTGGCTACAAACACTCAAAATATGATTTGGGTTTTCCTGGACATATTGTGAACCATCTAATATCTTAAAATTAATTATGGTTCTGCTAATACCAGTATTTTGATTAATATCATTTTTTGAATAAATAATTTAAAAACCTGGATTACGTGATTCTGCAGAATTTACTGTAATGAACACTTATTTAAAAGAATGTTTGGAGGTATGATTTTAGGGTAAGATGACACCTTAAGCAGGTGGGTACCTCTCAACACTCAGAGAGAAATCAATGGAAGTAGCCAAAGATATAGTGAAATTACAAAAACAAAATAAAAACAAAAACTAGTAGCATTGGAAATTAGAGAAGTATGTCATCCACATCTCATTAATTTCAAGACACTTATGATAGATGGTATACAGTTGGGAAAGACACTTATGTCCAAGTCATAAAACCCAAATTACAGTTGATAATTCATATAGACATCTTGGATCCCTGAGAAGGAATCAGAAAATTTAAAGTAAATGTTTTACTAGAAATTTTAGGTCTCAATTTTATAATAAAAAACAAAAGTATACCTTATTTATCCCGTAAATGGTTGGCAACAATAGGGATGTTTACTTCTGTTCTGTGTAAGAATTTACTCTTTTAAAAAAAATAAAGATGTTCAAATAGTGCCTTGGGGACCTCTTATCTGTGGGTTATGAGAGAATTCAGCTTAAGCCTTGATGAAGACTAAATTCCTGTCTGATGATATGATTCATTGCTTTTTGCTGTGAGTACAAAGCAAATCCATAGCAACAGTTCTCTACTACAATTTCAAAATTTAACCCTTTAAATATTTGAACACAAGAGAAAATGATTTCTAACTGAAACATTTAACATTTCCATTTAAAATGTTATTAAATGAATAGTAAATTTTAGTTTGATTGTGGTTTCATACCCTGGTCTTTATTTAAAAAATGTATTATTGAAGCATAGTGGACATACAATATTCTATATTAGTTTCAGGTGCACAACAATAGTGACTCAACAATTCTATATATTATGCAATGCTCACCACAGTAAGTGTCATCACCATCTGTTGCCATATAACATTATTACAATATCACTGACTCTATTCCTTATGCTGTACTTTTCATCTCCATGACTTATTTATTTTATAATTGGAAGTTTGTACCTCTTAATCTCCTTCACCTGCTTCACTCATCCCCCATTCTACCCCCTCTCCTCTGGCAAGCAACAGTTTGTTCTCTATGAGTCTGTTTTTTTAAAAATTGTATATTTGTTGTTGTTTTTTTTTTTTAGATTCCACATATAACTGAAATCATATGGTATTTGTTTTTCTCTGTCTGACTTATTTCACCTAGCATAATATCCTGTAGGTCCATTCATGTTTCAAATGGCAAGATCACATTCATTTTTTTAAAGATTTTTTAAAAGATTTATTTTTTTTTAATTTTAGAGAGAGAGTGTGTGAGCTGCGGGAGGGGCAGAGGGAGAGAGAAAGAGAGAATCTCAAGTAAATTCCCCTCTGAGTGTGGAGCCCTATGAGGGGCTGGATCTCACAACCCATGAGATCATGACCTGAGCTGAAATCATGAGTCAGGCGCTTAACCAACTGAACGACCCAGGTGCCCCCAAGATCTCATCTTTTTTATGGCTTACTAATATCACATTGTGTGTGTGTGTGTATATATCTATATATCTATGTATCTATATGTATTTTATGGACAGTTAGGTTGCTTCCAGTAGTCTTTAAAGAAATGACTCACCATTTGTAAATCAGGATTCAGAGATTAGAGGTACTCTGAAAAATATATGGAACCAAAAACCTACAAGCCATAGATAAAAATCCATATATTTCCCTTGTTGTAGATTCCAAGTACGAGGATAACAAGCACTTGTCTATCTCTCATTCTTTGAGGAAAGAAAAGTGGAAGAATAAAGAATGAGGAACAGGTATTTCAGGCTACCCTATCTTAAAGACTTTGCAATGATTGTACCCACTGGTCACATTGTGCTTCCTCCAGATCCTTGCAGGCATTATTCACCTGTCTCCTTTAAATGTTACCTTCTTGGTGAAGTCGGCTCTGATCATCCTGCATAGATTCTAAGTTCCCTATACCTGTTATCCCTCTTATCCTTCTCTATTTTATCTCTCCAGCACTTATAATTATAAAATACATAATTTTTTATGAATTATAAAATTATCATATAATTTATCCATTTATTATGTATGTGTCAAAAAAGAAGAGGTGTTTTTAATCTATTTTGTATCCAAAGTGCTGAGAATAGTTCCTGACATATAGCAGGGCTCTGTTTTTTAAATATGTGACCCATATAAAAAGATATGCATGGTATGTTGTTAAGTGACACAAGAATGTACAGAAAAAAATTGTGCGTTTTAACATGAACTGCCATTATTAGTAACTTAAAAATGTATATGTAAATTATGTGTGGATAGATACACTAAGATACTAACAGTGTTAATTTCAGTGTGGTAACATTGTAGATGACATATTTATTTGCTTGGTTGGTTAGATTTTACTTTGTTTCTTTATTTCTTTTTTTCCTAAATGAATATTGACTACTTCCTTAAAAATAGAAATGGGAGGAAAAAAGGAAGGACAGAAAGAAGGGAGACACAAAGGAAGATTAAAGGCCTAGTATATATCTCATGATTCTCCCCTACAATTAACAAAGAGACTAAGAGAAAGTAAAAATCTGGAGAAAATGCATGAGCACTAGAAGAAATGCATCAAGAATCCACTTTTCTGAATGCATTTTTATTCTGTAAATACTCTGCAAAAATGGGTTTATCTGCCTTTACCAATTTAGTGTTCATATCAGTTTGTATTTTTTCTAGGCTCTGCTCACAAAATGCACAAAACTCATTCTAGTCTCTTCAGGTGGTTTACACAAATTTAGATAGATAGACAGACTTGAGTGTAACTAAACTTTGTTTTCATGGGATATTATAATCACCTGTTAAAGACATAGCCTCTTGATAGACTAACAATGAAATGTTAATCAGTACTTTGCAATTATATTTGCTAATACTGTAAATTCCATTTGTCATCACACTGTTTATTTCCCCTCACACTTTAGAATGAAGAGTCACAGATTCTATTCCCAAGGTTTGGTTGAAATTGATTCAAACATTGGCATTTAAGCTACTTCAATCAAAATGCAATAGAGTTATGAAAATGTGGAAGACTAAAGCACAGATTGCACAAATATATATCCCTCAAAAGTAAGTGCATTAATATTTTAAATGCATTCCTATCAGCACTATTATGAGAGGAAAATATAAGTATTTAATATCTTTGAAAAAGATTTTTAATGTAGATAAACCCATAGATAGGATTTTATAGTCAATGAAGTTGCAGAGCATTTTAAATTACCTAACTTTCTTTTTTTTTTTTTAAGATTTTTTTAATTTATTTATTCATGAGAGACAGACAGAGAGAGAGAGAGAGAGAGAGGCAGAGGGAGAAGCAGGCTCCCAAGGAGCAGGGAGCCCGATGCGGGACTCGATCCCAGGACCCCGGGATCATGACCTGAGCCGAAGGCAGACGCTTAACCATCTGAGCCACCCAGGCGCCCCCTAACTTTCTTATTCAGAATTATAAAAACATTTTATATTTCAAAAATGTTGTTCTAATCTACTCCCTTTTCTCTTCTTGTAACAACTTCTTTATTTTTATCATTCTTACTTGGATTAATAGTTATTTCACTTGTTTGTAATGACCTTATTATCTTCCTTTAAATCTGTCTTTCCTATTTTTGCTGGAATTATCTTCCTAAAGACATCTGAATGTTGCAGTCCCCTGCTTAAAAAAGTTTTTCATAATCCTCAATTTAAAAAATAATTTTTCACCTGACTTTTCTATGTTAAATCTGTTTTATATACTATGTACAGAATATTCTTGCATCAGCTGGATATTTACAGTTGCAGTTTTACAGTCCATAATAGTGGTGGCTTTTAATTAAAAAGGAAAAGGGAATTCCTATCAGTAGTTAGACTATTGGACTAAGAAAGAGATGTGGGTAGTCTCCTGATAGTGCCTCCCTTTCAGCTAATTCCTCTGACTGTTGCCCCAGAAATCGCCTGTTACTCTGGATTTGTTCACTCTGAAATTGTAGTTTTGCCATCTTTGTAATTTACTCTAGCATAAACTGAACTTTGGTCTTCCACTATTTTTGTTAATCTGAGCCATATGCTTTCTAACTTTGAGAAATGATTCTAACTTCTGGACTTCTTATTCTGTATTTTCTCATTTTTGAGATATGATGGATTTATTCGTGAAAATATGTATTTCAGTTACTTTTGATTTAGGGTATAAGAGAAGTTGAGCATATACATACAATCTGATTTTAGCTCTAAATATATTAAACCAAGTTCAAAGATAATATCTACTCTAAAATGGTCTTTTGCACATACTTATCCAGTCTCTCTTTGGATGAAATATTTTCTGCTTCTTTTAGACTTCAGTTTTTCTACACTTATTCTGGAAAGTCTTGTGAGTCCTTGAGTTCTGGGTTATGGGCTCAGTCCTTGTTCTTACAGAATTTTCTGTATTCAACCTTATTATAATATCTGTCATAATCTATTCTAATTGCCTTTTTACTGTTTTTTTCCTACCATCAGATTTTAAGCTCCTTCAGAGAAATAAATAGTTCATATTCATCATAGTACCTTGATATTTGATATGTGCTGAATGAATAAGAGCAATAAATTATCACACTGATAAACTGAGAACTTTAAAAAAAATTTTGTTCAAATAAAATTATCCAGCTGTAGCAGCCATGGAAACACAACACTTGGATATCCCTTCAGGAAAGAACTTCTTGATTAACTGAAAGAAGTGCAATTAGCTGACTGCTCTCCATTTCAGCATCTTCAGGATAAGTTTCAGTTTATGAGCCTAAAATAACTCCTCAGGAGAGCCTTCAGTCAATGACTGAACCATGGTGTGCCGATTAAGGAATACAGGATTCCTCTAATGGGCCATCTTTGATTCAGAACTGTCTGTTGTATCTGATATGCTCTCAGATCTGTACCAGTCAAAAACCCTGACTAGTCCTTACCCACCTCCCTTTGCTTTCACAGAGTCCTAAGAGTGGATGGAAGGTTTATCCAGCCCAATTCACTCCCCTCCCCCTTTTCTCTCTCACTAGAATCATTCCCCAGTGAATTGCTTATATTACTAACTCCAGCATCTGCCTCCTGAAGGACTGACCGACACACTACTGATGTAAAAGAAAATTTTAAAATCTGAAATCACATAAGAACATGAAAGATTTTGAAGTTTGAATTTGGATGTCTGCTCAGTTTTGAGTTGATAACCATATTTCACTTAGCACTCCTTAGTAAGCCTTTTGCTTAAAGCTCTGTGTGTTTAGAATTAAATCTTGTTTATTTTCTTCAGTACAGGTTTTTCTAATAAATAGATGTAACAGTTATATCTACTTTTTAAAATTAATTTTATCAAAGAGCTACATTTTTTATCTTAGTATGGATATATTATTTTGTTGTTATGGCTCTAAATTAATCTTATAGCTTTTTCTCTGAAACATTTGTAGTGTCACATTAATACACATATATTAATTTCTCAGCAACATTACCAATTGCTTTATTATTGTAGCTATAATTCTTGTGTTCACAATCTACAGAGGATTTCACTACACTGGTCAAAACTTAGTCTCTAACTGCAGGCTCTATAACTGTATCCATTCTTACTGCAAATTCAAAAAGTGAGCGTTCTAAAGAAGAATTCACTTAACCTTGTAAGAGACAGTGATTCTGGAGATAAAACCAAAACAACTCAAAAAAGCTATTAATAAGGTATTGCTCATTGTACTGTTGTCAGTGTAATTATGACATAATATCTGCCCCTTTCCTCTTCCTTCTCTCTTCTATTTTCCTTCTCTTGGAAAAATTTAGTCTGACAACTATGTTAGACTGAGTTGGAAGTCTATGGTGAGGACTTAGTGGGAGCCATGGTGGACCAGAATGGAATATCAGAGACTAAGCAAGATGAGGAAGCTATCTATGTGGTAGGAAGTGGGACATGAGGCTAACCTGATGTAGGAAGTCAAAACCTGATTGTGGAGACATGGCATCCATGTAGGGGAAAGCCCAGGGAAGAAGGTAAAGGACAAAGAAGCCAGCTTAAAGCTGATAACACTGGCCACTCTAACTATCAAATACATAATAATGATAAAATTTTATATTCTTTGAATAAAATAGGAGTGCAGGAGTCCATACTGATGTAAAAGAATAAATGAATCATTTGAAAGTTTCATGAAGTATAGAATCTTTGTATGGTATAAAAGTACGTTTCTACAAAATAATCATTAATCTCAAAAAAAATCAAAGTACCTTTACACTGGAGAATGTTGTGAAATCCTATCTTAATCAAGAGGGACAAATCAAAGGACAAATCAAAATCACACACCATCAGATAGGAGGTGATGAGAAGAATACACCATTACAACTGTAATATTCTTGCCAAAGGGACAAAACTTGAACATGATCATGAGGAAACATGAGGCAAATTAAAATTGAGTAATAATTTTTAAACCATATTGCCTGTAATCCTCAAAAGTTTCACAGTTATGAAAGTCTAATAAAAATGGACAAATTCTTCCAGATCAAAGGAGACTAAAGGGATCCTGAAACCAGTGTAACACCAGATTTTGGCCTGGATATTTTGCTCCAAAGACATGGGGGTTATTGGAGATATGTGAATAGGATCTAAGAAGAGACTGTAGTAATGTCCTAATGTTATTTTCCCGATTTTGATGGTTACAACATGACTGCTTAAGAGAATGTCTTTGTAGGAACCACACACACAAGTACTAGATGGTGATGAGCATGATGTCAGAAACTGTGTACCAAATGGTTTATAAAAGTTAAAGGTTATGATATAGTACTTGGAACTTTTCTGTAAATTGAGGTAGTTTCAAACAAAAAAAAAGAAGAAGAAAAAGGAAAAAAATACCGCTTTAGGATACCTGACCACATCTTCTCCAAAAAGTATAGGGAAGTATTAGAAGAAATAAATGAAGGTGATTATCCTGTGATAGTTTTACAACTTGGTTGTAAATATTTAATATTTACATATACATATGTACATATTTACATATACATATAACCATTTAAGTAAAATACCTATAATTTCTGCCCTCTAAGAAATTTAACAGAAAGAATAACATTATGAAAAATTAAAATTCTGATATTTTAAAACCACATGAACTTTAGTTTTCTTTTCAACTTCTTAAGGTATAATTTGCAAAGTTAATATAATATGCTATCCTCAACTATATAATAAAAATGTTATGAGGCTAAAAGTTTAAAATGTATGAATTTAGTTTTTAAAACATTCATATAAATATCAAGCACTTTCAATAATTCACTGAGGAGAGATACATGAGAAGTGATTCTCCTAAGAGACTGAACAATTATACAAAGCTAGAAAGACGGCTCTACAAGTTAGGGCTACAGAGGAAAAACTAGTCTGCTCCAACAATGGTCTTATTTGAGGAGGTTTTATTTTTACATTTAAGAATGAACTAGTGGAGAAATATAAAAATTACAGAAAATTGCATATAGAGAAGAAACGTATGCAAATAGTTTATAAAATTTTACATTCTAATTAAGAAAATGAACCAAGTTGTAATATTGACAGAACCAGATAAAATATTTTCTATATATGTAGGACAGTGGATTACTACCTATAATTAGAGAACTAATAGAAAATTAAAAGAGTCAAGAAGAAATGCATAGAAATGGAAAGAAATTGACTTATAAAACCAAGAAACTATGTTTAAACTGACTACATTTACCTCTGTTTTCTTTTAAGATTTTATTTATTTATTTGAGAGAGAGAGAGAGAGAGCACATGAGCTGGGGGAAGGGCAGAGGGGGGAAGCAGACATCCTGCTGAGCAGGGAGCCCGATGCAGATGCAGGGCTCAATCCCAGGACCCTGAGATCACGACCTGAGCCGAAAGCAGATGTTTAACGGACTGAGCCAAGCCACTGAAATGTAATAAAGAGTTAATTTAAATAAAAACAATGTTTATTAAAAGAATATTTGGTAGATCCAAGAAACCATGGGTAGACCTGAGAATGAGGCGCAGAGATAAACCGCAATGAACAATGACAAAAAGGAGGCCACCGAACTGATCCCATAAAAACACCACTGTTGCATCTGCTGAATATAAACACCATGTTTGCAACACTAACATCAGTGTCACTTGATAGTAGACATGCTGTTGCTCCATCAGAAATGATTTGGTGAGGTTGCTGTTTACTGTGTCTCCAATTTGTGATACAATATCTAGGAGAGTGTGTGTCTAAATGGTAGTCAGTTCCATGTTTCCTTAATTCAAAGGAAGGTGGGCCTAATAACCAATCCATGTAGAATGCACACAGTGTGGAAGTATGTAACCAAAAGGAAATAAGGAGCTGTTCCAAGAATGGTGCATAGCCAGAAAAGACAGATGTCCACCAGAAGGGATTTCAATAGTTTTGATTCTTTGGTTCTTAAAGTTTACGTATACACATGCACACGTACACATGTAAAGACATACACATAACTGAGTGCAGTATAAACTGTTGTTAATGTGTGTGTGTGTGTGTAAAGAGGTTAAAAGAACATTCAATCATAGTGGTAATTAAATTAATTCAAATAAAACAACAACACAGGACATAGGGTCCCCCCATCTGCACTCCCCCCTCACCTTGCCCCACAAACAGCACTTCCACACTCAGTCCCTAGCAGAGTGGGAAGAAACAAAAGGAATTATGCCACTCAGTTATTTTCTACTTGTGCAAAAATAAAGGAAAAATTTTGACCCTCTACAATAATTTTCATGCTTTTGTCTATATATATCAAAATTCTTGATAAAGCAATTAAAATTCAAAGAATTTATTTTCAGTAAATAATCAAGTATGTGTAAAATTATTTAGATAAAAACATGTCCATCTACACCAGAATTGGTTTTGATAGGGAAAGATTAAAATAGAAAAATAAATAACTTTTAGGAGTATTGATGTAAGAATGACATACAACTATTAATATAATGTTGCATATGTTCATAAATGACCTGTCCCAACTGTTCACAGCAAAAATTGGAAACAAGCCAAATGGACTACAAATTGTGATATATTCATATAATGAAATACTGCTCAACAATAAAAAGAAATGAATTACTGATACATGCAGCAAACATGGCTGAAAGTCTTAAGCATCATGCTGAATGAAAAAAACTAGGTACAAAAGAATAAATACTTTATGATCAAATTTGTATAAACTTCTAGAATAGATAAAAATAATCCCTAGTAATAGAAATAGGATCAGTGCTTGCCAAACATGGGAAACAGATGAAATGGTTAGTGATAGTGATTGCTAATTGGCAGAAGGCAACTCTCTCTGTGGAGATGCAATGGTTTTTTATCTTGTTTGGGTGCTAGTTACATGAGTACATATACCATCAATGGGAAGTGTCACATATATATATTGTGTGTGTGGGTGTGTATGTATATATTTCATATATTTACATATATATGTGTATATATATTTAAAATGTCAAACACCATTGTGAATTATATTATCTGTGAATTAAACCTCAATAAAAATAATGCTTTAGAGATTAATTTTTAACACAGAAAATACTCAAATACTATTAAGTAAAAAAAGAAAATTTCATAAACCTATGCATGTGTAAAGTCTGTGTGTGTTTGTGTGTGATGGGTATGTTTGTGTATGTAAAGAAAAAAATGCCAGAAGCACATAGACTATGATGTATATTGAATTTTTTTAAATGTTTATATTGAATTTGTTGAATTTTAAAAATTTTGTGCATTCCCTTGTTTTCCACAGCTAAGAGTATTAAAATAAAAAGCACAAGTATTATTTAAGAAATTATTTGGTGACTCAGATGGTTGGGTGTCTGCCTTTTGCTCCGGTAATGATCTTGGGGTCCTGGGATTGAGCCCCACATTGGGCTCCCTGCTTGGCGGGGAGCCTGCTTCTCCCTCTCCCTCTACTGTTCCCCGTGCTTGTGCTCTCTCACTCATTCTGTTAAATAAATAAATAAAATAAAATAAAAAGAAATTATTTGGAAATAAAAATAAAAACACACAGAATTTTAAACAGCATATTTTTGTAAGAAAAATAAAAGCAGTCTTAAAAGCAGTCTCAAAAATCTCAGCAGAAGATGCAATTAATTTCTCCATTTGACTAAACTAAGAATCTGGGCATTCCTCCTTTTACTTTTGGGAGCAAGGTTGTGTAATGTCAATTTATCATCCTCTTTCAAACATTTCAATATTTACTTATCTATATTACTTTGTTAACAGGTTCCAAATAGGGTGCCTGGGTGGCTCAGGTGGTTAAGCGACTGCCTTCAGCTCAGGTCATGATCCTGGAGTCCCTGGATCGAGTCCCACATCAGGCTCCCTGCTCGGCAGGGAGTCTGCTTCTCCCTCTGACCCTCCCCCTGCCGTGTGCTTTCTCTCTCTCTCTCATTCCCTCTCTCTCAAAAATAAATAAATAAAAAAATCTTTAAAAAAAAAAACAGGTTCCAAATATAACATGATAACTGGTTTTAAAAATCAAACCTGTTTCCTTACATACAAAGAAATGGCTCAATAAGCTAATTAATAAAATTTATCTGTTGTTAGAATCTACAAATATACCTTAAACAAGCAAACTCTCTCAATGCTAGTTTTAAAGAAATTGAAAGATGGAAATGTTGATTCAAAGTTATTTTCATTTACACTTGCCTCATCTGATATTTTCACAGATTTATGATGAAATCTGTCTCTTACAGGAAAATATTTCCTTTCAGCAGAGGCTAAATACTTAGTTCTATATGTATGTTTAATCAGGTTTATATTTATAGAAAAATAGGAAGTCCAGCTGACTTGTTTTCAATTCCAAGACACCAGCCATCTCTAAATTCTGACAAAATGGCTAGACTAAAGCTTCATTAAGGGATAAACGTTGGCTACTTTGGGTATTAAACATCAGGACCCAGGACATTGTTTGTCTAGGGCGTAACTGGCTATCATTAATATGACTGGACAGATGGATGGATGAGTTGGTGGAAGAAGGGAGGGATAATTGGCTAAATTATAAGCAATGGAGGTGGGTGCTATGTACTTAGGTACAGAAACATCTTTAGTGCAACTATTGGTGTAATTTTCCAAAACTCTAGTCTCTGTATTTGTCGCTCACCCCACCCTAATCTTTTATCATTTATTACATCACATTTTAGTTTACTAATTTTTTATTCCTATTACACTTTCTAATTTTTCCTTGTGTTATATTATCTCTGAAAAGGAAAAACAATTTTATTCATATTTATATCCTGGTGACTACTAGAAATTAAGAATTAAATTGTTAATTATTAAATGGATGAATGGGTGTCCTATAGGTGCAGAAAATATATTAGCCAGTGATGGCCATACCTGAAAACAAATTTCTCCTGTAGATTCAGTCACAATGGACCAAAGATGGTTAGGAGAAAAATAAATGTCCTTAGAGATTATTTTGATCTCTTGACCATTTGTAAAAATTCTGATTTGATGATGGGTGAAAGAATTTGGGAAATTATAGTCCTCATTTTATAACACTTTCCCTCCCCCCAGTCATTAGTTTAGCTTAGGGAATTTTATACTTAAATTTTCTTACCTTTCATCATCACTCCTACTCCCCACTGTTCTAGAACTATACTATGTGTTTCATATAGGTACTGAAATATATGTGTAGTCTTGTTAAATATATAGTACATTTGTGAGATAAATTATTTAATTTATATAAAGAGAATTATACTGTAAATATCATTCCCTTTTCTATTACTCAGAATTATGTGTGTATCCCTATAGGCCTTGACAGACTGTTGGAGATATACACCTAGAAGTGAAATTACTGAACCACAGAGCAAACACACACTTAATTTCAATAAATAATGCCAGATTGCTTTCTCGAATGCCTGTAACCGTTTATACTCCTGAGATTAGAGTATGAGGTTTCTCTTTCCTGCATCTTTTACAGCCTTTGGTATTACACTCCAATGCAGTATTTTGTTATTCTGATAATGTGCTATCCCTCCTGTAACATGTGTGAAAAATAAATCCTTATTATTTTAAGTCATTGAGAGTTCTGGATTTCCCTTACCAAAGCACAACCTTTCATGATGGATTCAATGGCCATTCAGGTTTTCACTCTGCTGAATTTAAGAGCTACATCAGTTGGGTGTCCCTGAGGTTGTTAAGCTCAAGGTTTTATTTTGGCAATTTGGATATTGAAGGCACATTTGCTTGTTACCACCTCACCAGCTATTTATGCCAGAAAGGGAAAAGAATGCTTGCAACACCAGCCAATTCTGAGCATATAAAATGCCCATTATTCTATGTAAATGCTACAATTACTTAATAACAAATCATTATTTTGGAGTTGTTCAACTGTGCAGGTTACTGGTACGTGGTATGCCTTTAATTCTCTACTAAAGCGTTATATAAAAATATAGCCACAGTGTTTTGGAGAAAATATTCTATTCTTGAGTATATGATGGCTGATTCAGGTGGATGGGAAGCTTGATTAAAGCAACAGTAATCAAAGTACTGGTCAAGGAAATAAAATTAACCACTATCCTTAGTGAGTTCCAGAGATAGTTGTAATTTGGTGTACTCTACCATTTGGAATTAAATCAGAACAATGATAAGCTGTCACAGTTTCAATTAATCATGACCTTTAATTAAGCATAGAAATGGAAGAGCTACACTCTTTAAAATAATTAGGGTTTATGCTAGTAAGTGGGTTACAAACAGCAAAAAGTAAGCAGTTTCCTGGCCAGAAAGCACAGAAACAGGACAAATCTAGAAATACTTCTTTCTGAACTTTGCTTCTCTGCTCTATATTTTATTCTTTATCACAAAAACTTTTATCTCAAAATAGAATTCCAGTGTCTTATATCTTACTCTTTGGCTGACAGTGAGGTAGTCATTGACATTTCCTCTTTCTCAGTTTCCCAGTTGAACAACAGGAATAATTAATGCCTGTGGTATAGGTAGCTATAAAAGTATACATTTAGTTGTATAAGTATAAAGTCCAGGGCTCTCTTTTGATTGCAGGACACAGAAATCCAATCTGAACCACTTCAGGCAGTACCAAGAAACATAAAATTTGGCAGGGGATAGATGAGCTTCCATGGTTGATAAAACCATGGGAAAACACAATCAAGACTCTATAAATGTGTTTCTCATTTGTCCATTTCTCTATGCTAAGTTAATTCCCTGAGCCTATAAGCATGGCTTTACATATTCCCAGTTTTGCCACAGGGAATTAAACACTTCATTTCCCTTAGTTCCAGTTCTAATATTCTATGACCAGGACCTTAAATAGCCTGGTGTGAATTACATAAACAGCACTATGGCAAAGGTCTGGGAAGGATACTGATCACAACTGATTAAAATACATGCCTATGATTAAGAAAAAAATAATACCTGCAAATAATATGGGCCAGGGAGCAGAGACAGAGGGCATAGATTACCTAATATATGTGATTTTTCTAAATTTAAAGTTAAATGTTGATAATGGCTTAAAATTTTCTTATAAATAAGGTACAAGTCAATGATAATAGCAAACAAAAACAATGAAATAGTCATTGAGCCTTGAATGTCCCCCCAAGAATAAAAGAAAACAACAATAAACCTGACCAAAGGTGTGAAAGATCTGTACTCTGAAAACTATAAAACACTGACGAAAGAAATTGAAGATGACACACAGAAATGGAAAGACATTCCATGCTCATGGTTTGGAAGAACAAATATTTTTAAAATGGCTACACTACCCAAAGCAATCTACACATTTAAGGCAGTCCCCTTCAAAATACCAACAGCATTTTTCACAGAGCTAGAACAAACAATCCTAAAATCTGTATGGAACAACAGAAGACCCCGAATAGCCAAAGCAGTCTTGAAAAAGAAAAGCAAAGCTGGAAGCATTATAATCCTGAACCTCAAGTTATATTCCAAAGCTGTAGTCATCAAAACAGTACGGTACTGACACACAGAGACACAGAGATCAGTGGAACACAGTAGAAACCCCAGGAATAAACCCACAATGATATGGTCAATTATGGAAAAAAGATAGTCTCTTCAACAAATGGTGTTGGGAAAACTGGACAGGTAACATACAAAAAAATTAAACCCGATCACTTTCTTACACCATACACAAAAATAAATTGATGCTCTCAATTAAAAAAAAAAATAGGCCTGTTCTCTAATTAAAGAAGATCAATTTTATTATAACAAGAGTCTGGTTTATGAAATTAGAAGTTTATGTTACATTTTCTTTGGTGAAAGATTTATTTCTATGGTAGTTTAATTCTGCATAGCTGGTTATTAAACTCTTTAGTTTATATTTTCATGAAACCTCCTCTGGGACCTCACTGTGTTACATATCTTTGAAGGAAAACAGTCACTTACTAATGAGAAGATGTAGTGTGGAGACAGAAACAGGTTAAATGCTATAGTTCCTATACCATAAACCTAAAGGGTATTGACATAACATTCACACCAGAGTAATCCATGACCCAGGAGTTCTACCCTGTCCACTTCTCCAATGAATAGTACCATTTCTCAGTGAAACTGATCTCAACTAGATTCAAAAGGAAAGAAAGCTGGCTGAATTAATTCATATGAATATGGAAGACCAACACTCTCTCAATTCAGAAAGATATTTCATTTGAGAAGACTTGTTATTCAAAAGAATTTCTAACTAGTGGAATTTTTGGAATCCAATAAGAAAAATAACATTTGAGGTAATATAAGGTCAGTGTTTTTTGTTTTTTTTTTTCCTACAGGAGGGGTATCACATAGGTCTTCACAGGGGCATATAATTGTGACCATTATCTTTCTCACAACAATTTTTTTCTTTTTTAAAAATTTATTATAACAATAACAACAACAGAAACATCATCAATGACTACTATTTACTGTTAGGCACTGTGCTAAGTACTTTACATGCATTATCTCATCTGATCAATAACCCCATGAGACAGATATAGGCACTCAATATGCCCATTTATCCATGAAGAAAACAAGGCTCAGAGAGACAACTTATTCAAGATCACTCAGTTAATAGGTGGTAGTACAAATCAAGGCAGTTTGACTCCTTGGCTTTCCATATCACACAGACTCCTACATCTCTTGTGAACGCACCCAAACTGCAAAAACAAAAACCCAAAGACGAAGTCACCATATTTAGGACATCATAAGTAGCCAAATCCAGACAGAGTAATCAAAGGACTGTGGAGGAAATAGATTAGGGTTAAGATAATAATAGCTAACACTTATTGAGCCTTTCACATATTTTTTTCATTTAACATTCACAATAAACTCTATAAGGTAGATATTTTTATTCTTTTGTTATATATGAGGAAATTAAGTCATATGGAGATTAACTAACTTGCTCAAGATGACACAGCTGGTAAAAGTATCATGAATTGAAATCAACCTGTCTGGCTCCCCAGCCGTTTCTGTCTCTGTAGTACTTAGCTGTATCATATCCCTAGAGAGTCACATTTTACTTGCTGACTCATTGTTAACAAACTTAATGTAATGAATACTGAAATTGAAAAAATATATATATATATTTCCAACCTTCAATGGACTGTAACTATTTTGCAACACTATTTTCTTTATATCCACACAAAATAGGCCACCCAAGGCAGGAAATAATAAACAATGTGATAGGAAAGGGGAATCTGAGAAAATGTGCTGATCTGACTAAGGTGAAAGCTGTTGTCACAGAAAATTACAAGATACCATTCCAGAAAGCTCTGAAGAGCAGAAGGCATGGTTAAATTAGTTTTCTTCTTTATTCTATACAACAACCCTGAGGAATGCAGTATTACTGTCATTTGGGGAGATTAAATGACTCATTAAGCTAACAATTGGCAGTAGTAAAAATTTAAACACAGCTCTAACTCCGAATCCTGAGATTTTAATATCTGAAGTGCTTACCAAAAAAAAGAGTAAGTGGGTAAAAAGACCACTTAAAAAGTCAGTAACTTTACAAAATAAGCAAGAAGAGAAAAGGAACAATGGATGGGAAAAGTTTTAAAAAAATCCCTTATCATTGCAGCACTCTTAAATTACACAGGATTCAATCAGATGAGTAAAAAAAAAAAAGTTCATAGTTTATAAGAATTCAGTTTAATACATTCAGTGGAAGACAGCAAAATTTGGGAAAATAAAAAAGCAAACAAGAAGGAAAAATCATGAATTATTTTACAGGAAAATTTAGGAATTCTACTCTATTCAGTTCAGAAGAGGACAATGTCCTTTAGGAGGTCGATAGAAATATCAACAAACTAGCTTTTTGTGTTTATTTTGGGAGATACGGGTTCTGTGGGGAGCACTTAGCATGAATTGCACACAGGTTTTCATACAAAAGTGACACTGAGGCGGGAATGGGATATATATGTGGTAGTTAGATGTGGGATGGAGGATGGGGTACCAAATTAAGGTCCATGAAATGGTAAAAATCCAGCTGATCAACTGGGACTTAACCAGAAGCTTAAAATTTCCTGAGGGTAAATAAAGTAGCTGTGTCCTAGGTAAGAGCACTGGCTTTAGACTTGGACTGCCCAAATGAGAACCCTCACTCCCTCATTTTTAAGCTGGATCATAGTCACCAATGTATCAAATCCATCTCAGTTCCTTTGTTTATAAAATGGGGCTGATAATAATAGCATTCATGTCATAAGGTTGATGTATACATAGAGTAGGATAATATATGTAAAACATTTAGCTTCATGTTTGGTATGTGATAAGTAATCAGTAAATTATATATATAGAGAGAAATCATTGGGGCAAGATTTGGCTTGACTAAGCACTCCTCATTTCCCCTGGATGTTCTTCTAGGAGTGGAGTGAGAGTAGAATCTTAATTTACAGAGAAGAAGCTGATTATGATCTGTGATAACGATCCTTTTGAGTCTGAAAAGGAAAAGGGGGAAAGGCATCCAGGCAATTGTTCCTTTGTTAACAACAGCTACTTCCAGGCATTCTGTATTCTGAGACTCTTAAATGCTCTCTCTCTCTCTCTCTCTCTCATTCACACAAACACACTCACTTATGTATTTATTTTGTTAGATTAAGGGTCAGTGATTTTTTTGTGTGTGACTGAACCCTGAAATTTATCCAGCATTTGTTCACTGAATATATATATATATATTCAATTCAATATATATTCACACACACTATATATATATATACACACACAAACATACACTAGATATTTACTTTTTGACAGGCATTATACTAGATCTGGGGAACAAAACAGAATGTACGTGCTCCCTTGGAGTTTCTAGTCTGGTGAGGGTGAGAGAAAAACTGAAAAATTAAATAATATGTGAGGTGGCTATATGATCATGAAGACAAAGTGAGGTAACAGGATAGAGAATTGTGGCACAGAGTTTGTTCATATAGACTGATCAGGGAAAACCTCTCAGTTATAAAGTCAGGTATGAAATTATGGAAAGCTGGGGCTGTGGTTGGTTTTTACTAATATGCAGGAGATATTTAATTAATTAATTAATTAATTAATTAATTTTAGGGTGGAGAGTGGTAGAGGGAGAGAGAGAATGTTAAACAGGCTCCACGCCCAGTGTGGAGCCTGCTGTGGGGCTTGATTTCAAGACCCTGAGATCATGACCTGAGCTGAAATCAAGAGTTGGATGCCTAAAGGACTGAGCCACCCAGGCACCCTGCACAGAGACATTTAAAATAAACGTCTAACCATATGATTTTATTCAAATGTGGAATTTAAGAAATAAAATAAATGAACAAAGGAAAAAGAGACAAAAAACCAGACTCTTGCATATGGAGAACAAGCCAGTGGTTGCCAGAGGGGACTTGTGTGGGGAATGGGTGAAATAGGTGATGGGGTTTAAGAGTACGCTTATCATGTATGATACTTTGGAAAACACAAAAGACTCCACCCCAAAACTGTTAGAACTCATACAGGAATTCAGTGAAGTGGCAGGATATAAAATCGAAGCACAGAAATCAGTGGCATTCCTATACACCAACAACAAGACAGAAGACAGAGAAATTAAGGAGTTGATCCCATTTACAATTGCACCCAAAACCATAAGATACCTAGGAATAAATCTAACCAAAGAGGCAATGAATCTGTACTCAGAAAACTATAAAATACTCATGAAAGAAATTGAGGAAGACACAAAGAAATGGAATAACGTTCCATCCTCATGGATTAGAAGAACAAATATTGTGAAGATGTCAACGCTACCTAGAGCAATCTACACATTCAATGCAATCCTTATCTAAATACCATCCACTTTTTTCAAAGAAATGGAACAAATAATCCTAAAATTTGTATGGAACCAGAAAAGACCCCGAATAGCCAGAGGAATGTTGAAGAAGAAAAGCAAAGCTGGCGATATCACAATTCCGCACTTCCAGCTCTATTACAAAGCTGTCATCATCAAGACAGTATGGTACTGGCACAAAAACAGACACATAGATCAATGAAACAGAACAGAGAGCCCAGAAATGGACCCTCAACTCTATGGTCAAGTAATCTTCAACAAAGCAGGAAAGAATGTCCAATGGAAAAAAGACAGTCTCTTCAACAAATGCTGTTGGGAAAATTGGACAGCCACATGCAGAAGAATGAAACTGGACCATTTCCTTACACCACACACAAAAATAGACTCAAAATGGCTGAAAGACCTAAATGTGAGATAGGAGTCCATCAAAATCCTAGAGGAGAACACAGGCAGCAACCTCTTCGACCTCAGCCACAGCAACTTCTTCCTAGAAACACTGCCAAAGGCAAGGGAAGCAAGGGCAAAAATGAACTATTGGGATTTCATCAAGATAAAAAGCTTTTGCACAGCAAAAGAAACAGTCCACAAAACCAAAAGACAACCGACAGAATGGGAGAAAATATTTGCAAATGACATATCAGATAAAGGGCTAGTATCCAAAATCTATAAAGAACTTACAAACTCAACACCCAAAGAACAAATAGTCCAATCAAGAAATGGGCAGAAGACATGAACAGACATTTTTCCAAAGAAGACATCCAAATGGCCAACAGACACATGAAAATGTGCTCAACATCGCTCTACATCAGGGAAATCCAAATCAAAACCTCAGTGAGATACCATCTCACACCAGTCAGAATTAACAAGTCAGGAAACGACAGATGTTGGCGGGGATGCAGAGAAAGGGGAACCCTCCTACACTGTTGGTGGGAATGCAAGCTGGTGCAACCACTCTGGAAAACAGTATGGAGGTTCCTCAAAAAGTTGAAAATAGAGCTACCATATGACCCAGCAATTGCACTACTGTGTATTTACCCCAAAGATACAAAGGTAGTGATCCAAAGGGGTATGTGCACCCCAATGTTTATAACAGCAATGTCCACAATAGCCAAACTGTGGAAAGAGCCAAGATGTCCATCAACAGATGAATGGATAAAGAAGAAGTTGTATATATATACAATGGAACATTATGCAGCCATCAAAAAAAACCACCCTAAATCTTGCCATTTGCAGTGACATGGATGGAACTAGAGGGTATTATGCTAAGTGAAGTAAGTCAATCAGAGAAAGACATGGATCATATGATCTCACTGATATGAGGAATTCTTAATCTCTGGAAACAAACTGAGGGTTGCTGGAGTGGTTGGGGGGGGTGAGAGACATGGGGTGGCTGGGTGATGATAGACATTGGGGAGGGTATGTGCTATGGTGAGCGCTGTGAATTGTATAAGACTGTTGAAGCACAGACCTGTACCTCTGAAACAAATAATACATTAGATGTTAAAAAAAAAAAGAAGAAGAAGAAGATAGCAGGAAGGGAAAAATGAAGAGGGGGAAATCGGAGGGGGAGATGAACCATGAGAGACTATGGACTCTGAGAAACAAACTGAGGGTTTTAGAGGGGAAGGGGGTGGGGGATGGGTTAGCCTGGTGATGGGTATTAAAGAGGGCAAGTATTGAATGGAGCACTGGGTGTTATACACAAACAATGAATCATGGAACACTACATCAAAAACTAATGATGTAATGTATGGTGATTAAAATAACATAATAAAATAAAATTAAAAAAAGAGTACGCTTATCATGATGAACATGGAGTAATTTAGGGAAGTGCTGAATCACTATATTGTACACTTGACACTAATATAACACTGTATATTAATTATACTTCAATCAATAAATAAATACTCTTCAAGAATGAGAAAAGAATAAAACACTCAGAATAATGTAAGAGATAAGAAACAAGACATTACTGGCAATAATGTGATAATAAACTCAGTTCTTCACATGCAAATTCCTGCTTTTAGTTCCTCACGGGGTCTAGCTATGTTTCCTGACTATTCATGGTTCCATTATTTTACCCTCTGTGATTAAGCTAGCTGTTGATTATTTGCAACCAAGTGTTGCATGAATATACAATCATGTCCACATAGTGAAACAGAGTTTTCAATTTGACTTGCACTTCATGGAAAACTCCTATTTTCAGGCTGGGAGACATAGTGGGAAAGGAATATGATTAAAAGGTATTTATTATTCAGATCTTCTCTCTTTTAGTCCTTCTTCAGTAAACTTGGATGGTACTTGAATCTTGTATTCTCTCTTCCCTTAGGATATTCTTTTCTCCACCAAGAGCCCTAACACACATACACAAGCACACGCACACACACCCACACACACACACACACACACGGAGGAGGAGGTTTCCTGGGCGCTTATGCATATGGACACCCCTCATGGGACTGAAGTATGTCTTTCAGACATTTCCAGAAACTTCTGAATAACAAAATGACCATGAATTTTTATTAATCAAGGATGTTTTTAATAAAAGGTTAAACTTTAGAAAATATAAAGTTTCTTCTTTTACTATATCCTGAGAGAATGTGGATGCAATTAATAAAGATTGGAAAGAGCCCAGGGCAATAAATTGAAGTAGGTTACCTCCAGCTTGAAGATCAAAAAGGAAGAACCGAAAGAACAAAAAGAATTGCTTTGCCATCATTCCCTAGACTTGATTACCTGAGTTTTGGTCTCTCAACTAAACCTCAGTAGGAAAATAAACTTAGGAAACTATCATTTAATATATAAGTATGATAGGATACAGACATTCAACTAGAAACCTACTTTCATGAGCAAAACAGATAATAATTGTGATACCAGATTTTGTCCTTCCTGAGATAAGAATTCTCTTCTGCCTGGCACAAAGCAAGACTTCTATCATTGTTAGCATCCTTATCATCATTTTCATCAGCCTTCATCTTTGATATGTGTTAGCCGAGGATAAGATTTCAAGAAGTAGTAATAATAATTACAGATAAAAAGTTTTCAGGAAGCATATGACTTAAATAGATGGAATTCCAATTGAATACAATTTTCCTATAAAGCTCTGAAAGTGAAACACCAGAAATTTATTGTGCTTAATAACACCATGATTGCTGAATTTAATAAGACTTTGACCCCATAAAAATAATAAAACTACTTCACACTTTATAGAATTCAATAATTTTGCTTAACACTTCTGCATATCTATTTTTCATTAAATATATGAACAATGTTAATAGGGTTATTATTAATATTAGAAATTCAACCTTATTGAGAATATTGTCTAAAGATAGTGTTAATAATAATAATTATTATAATGACAACTTTCTCTTTTTGAGCTCAAATGTGTCAAGCACAGTTTTAGTTTATCCATATTACATTATTTACTCCTTACAAAATCCTATGAAGCCAGTATGGTTCTTTTTTCTCTCCATTTTAGAGATGAGAAAGCTGAGGCAAAGATCTACTGAGTAACTTGCTCAACGTCACAACACAGTAGAGAATCTTATATTTTCAAAGCCAGGCAATCTGGCTTTAAAGTACCTGCTACATAGATGTAATATGAATACCAAAGACCAAGAGTGGAAGAGGCAGAAGAAGCTGCAGTAAAGTAATTTAAACGTTATGTAACTCCAGTTTAACTAAAACACTAATTCTCTTCGGTACACTTAGGTTGTATTCTCATTCCACTCCCTGAATAATGGCTTCATAATGTGCTTTTGGTGGGGATGAGATAGGCAATGATGACTTGTTCTGAATAAATAAATATTTTACTTTAAGATAGATAATAGTTTTGATAGATTCAAGTACTAGTTCAGAAACATATTAGCTTTTTCTCTTGTATTCCATTAAACCTCCTTGAGCCTCAACAGTAAGAGTGAAAAGATGATGAGGATGTCTACATTTGGGGCTGCTGTGAATCTTAGATAAGGTGCATGGACTCCAGGGCACCTAGTACATACTGATTGTTCAGGAGAGATAAGACACTTGCCCTTAACCCTAGTCAAGTTTCATTTATAAAAACCAGGTTCCTAGAAAAACTGAAGAATAAACTTAAGGAGGTAAAATTCTTACAAATGACAAAGAAAATTGTAAAAGCCTATGAACCATAAAGCAGGATTATTATTCTTAACATGAAGACGTGAAGTTCAACACAACATAGTGCTAATATGCATAGTATGTTCTGGCACTTTACTTTCAGAGATTGTTCACTAGGAAATCACAATCATTTGGAATACTTTCCTTTTAATTACCTTAGATGTTACCTGAAAACATTTGCTTCTTCTCTTCAGGCAATGCTGTTAATTCCTACACTTTTGTCTAAGCCAACAGCCTCTATTTATTTATTTATTTATTTATTTATTTATTTATTTATTTATTTGCCAGATTCTCTGAGCACTATCTCTTCTCTCCTCCTCTTTTTTTTGGTTATCCTTTTATGCCTTTTTCTATTGTTTAGACTATGACAGGGATATTCCTGGAATATTACTAAGTAGTCAGAAGCTCTTCTAAATTTACACGAGTTCAAAAATCTTTTGACAACTGGACTGAGAAATACATAGCTAGAAACACAGAATATTGGATCTGGAACAAAATTTAGACATACTTTAAGTCTACTTTCCTTATTTATTATTAATTACAATGATGGAGACAGTCTGGCACAACGACGTAGCTGCATGTCAAATCCCAGCGCTACCATCTACGGCTGTACGAGCCTGGGACAGTGACCTACCCACTCTTACGCTTCATTTTCCTCAACGTCAAAAAATAATAAAAAATATATTCATCATAGGGTTGCTGTAAGGATTAAATGAGCTCATATGTAAAGGTACCTGACACATATCAAGTCATAGGCAAAATTTATCTAATATTGCTATTTTCATTAAATATAGTATAGATTATCTGAAATTACAAAACAGTTTAACATATATCTCACATATGACAATCCAGTTATCTGATAGAAAAGAGAGCATAAGTCTCATTTTATAGGTAAATCATGTGTTAGTATGTAATGAGGCTGGGCCTGGATCTAGAATTTTGTGCCTTCTAATCCTTTTTGTACTTTAAATATTCAGTCACTCATCTTTTGACTTAGCTCCCTCACAAAGTAGCACATTCTGCATATATTTAAACAACTCATTTAGGACAAGTTTCTTCCCTATCTTTGAAGCCAATTGCTCATGACTCTTTCATTTGTTTTTTTAATGTCTTTGAAATAATTTCTTTTAAGTCAACGGTTGGTGCAAAGACAATAGTTAAGGTTGACTAAATAAGCCCTTTCATATATTTCTATTAACTTATTCAATATCTTGGAGAGGCTTGCAAAATATTTTAGAAAAAAATGTCATTTGAAGCAAATGATTAATAAGAAAAAATAATTATGATGGAATTAATCCAAGCAATGAACATTTAGTAAGGACCTATATGAATATTTTTGCTTAGCAATACACAGTTGGAACCCAAGTTTAATTTGTTGGAAGCATCATGAAGTCAATAAAGCAATTTCTCTAACCAAATCCTTATGATGGTGTAACTTTAGGCTCTTTTACTATAAATGCTCTTCTAAAATATTTCCATCAGTATTCTCAATTACACTTATAAATAGGACTCTAAGAATCCATGGTGAATGCAATTCTGGCCAGGCCGTGTTTTCAGGTAACTCTGAAGCAGGAAAGCACAAGACATTTTTCAGTAGAGTTCATTTTCATGAAACGGCATAACATCTTTGCTGACCAAACAGGTTCTAGTAATTTGTGCCTGGAAGGCTTTTTTATGTCTTCCCATACTGAATCACTATGTAGCTGAGAAAATGCTTTTCTGTATGAAAAGTGGTCTAAATCCTATTCTCAGTTATACATACAATCTATGAAAACACTGAATATCCAGTACCTAAGCACATCCTACATTTCATGTTTCAGTTCACAAGAAATCAAATATTGATAATTTCCAGGGCAACTAAGGGAATTTTTATACAGCATATCCAGCTGTAGTTACATTAGATAACCACCCATTTGTGAACATCCAAGAGCTCACATTTCAAAACAGCGTATATTTATTGTTATATAAAGAAAGTTAAGATGACACAGTGGATAAAGTAAAAGGCAATGCTAAAAATCAAAGTGCTAAAAAGAAACTTGATTAATTATGAATGGAAAAACACTATTTTTCCCTAATCTTCCTTAAATGTAACTGATATGCCATTATTATGAAAAGTACTTATGAATATAAAATTTGTATCATCACTAGTAACATGTAAAACGTAGTCTCTCGAAGTATGTCAAAAATAATATGTCACTGTGATTGACACAGGAAGAGCTGTAGGGGAGTCCAAGGTAACAAACTGTATGTATGTATGTGTATGTGCGTGTGTGTGTGTGTGTGTGTGTAGCTTAAATAAATCATATTATATATTGTTTAATATATAAGTATATGTTAATTGCTTATTATAAATGCATGCATTATATTTATCATTGACATGTTTATGAATTTACATACAATTGCATGTAATCTAAATAATGTGAAGAGGCAACATGAATAATATGTTTATATGAGTGATAAATGAATAACATGCTCAACTGAAAAGTATAAACCACCCATGTATCCTCCCAGTGGTGAGGGCAAAGGGTATTGATACATAGGGTTCTCTAAAATATACTCTAACCAAATGGAGAAAAATTGAATTTTTTTAAAATCACAAGGTTGTATAATAAAATAATGGATAGTAAATATTGAAGGTGATTAAAATAGATTTGTCTAATTTGAAAGAGAAACTATATAACTGGAAAATAAATAAATGATAATGATAGATAGGTAACGATAGATAGATAGATAGATAGGACACCTAGAAGGTTACCAATAATATTTGCAGTAAAGAGAAAGATATTTGGGAAAAATTGAAGTGGAATAAGGGCCAGATGTGATAAATAATACTTAGAGAATTTTGTGAAGGTCATATCCTATAGCTTGAAGAAAAAAAAAAAAAAGAATTGACTCTAGTGAACATGTGAGAAAGAGAAAGTTCTCATTTAAAATAAAACTTTCAAGCTCATAGAGAACAATGTAAAATTTTCCAAAATTATTTTATGAAGCCACAATTAACTTGGCTTAAACATTTTAAAGTTAGCATTGAAAAACAAAACTACCTTATAACCTTATTTGTGAATTCATATATTTTTAAAGGCCAACATAAAATTATTAGCAAAATATGCCTACTCCATAGCACTATCAGTATGGCAAATTATGATTTGAACAATGAAAAATAAATAAATAAATAAATAGTAGGGTACAGATGTTACCAGTTTAGTAATAATAGTAAACAGTCTAAGAGGACACATAAAAAAAATGACAATGGCAGATCATTTATGAAAACAAAAGCAAATTCTGATTTTGAATTAGAAATCTTTTGGAAAATGTTATGCGTGACAGCATTTGTGGGCAATATTTTGAGTAAGTAAATTAAAAAAGAGATCTGTAAGAATACTGCTTACAAGTTAGGAGGCAGAGAAGTATACTAAAACACAGACCAACCTCTGAGTGGAAATAAAATGAGTACTTCTTTACCCAAGTATTTGTGATAAAGGTAAGCATCAAACAGTGTGGGAGGCTATATTGTCTATTACACAGAGAGGCACCATAGAAGAAAGGATGACTCAGCAGTATGAAAAATTCTATTACTATAACTTGCTATGTTGATAAGATAAATTTAAAAATGTACTTTCTGAAAAAACTGTAATTTGTCTAAAAATATTTAAAATGAAAACTTCTTGGTGAGCTACAACATTCCATTTAAATATGCTCACTATTATCACTGTAATTCATAACTACAGGTTTTAGACAACATAATAAACCATGAAGAGGAAATAAGACCTACAATTTAGATAAGAAATGGCAAAAATGCTCATAACTTGAAGATGATAGGATAATTTATTTGAAACCTGGGGGGGCATTCACTTAAAACAATTATGCCACCTAACATAAAAGAAAATAGATATTACAAAAGAAAAGTATGAAAACTATAGTTTTCCTATATATTGAAATTATCCTATAAAAATGCAATAAAAAACAATAGCCAATTCATAATGATGATAATTCTAATGAACTATATAAAAACTAACAATGAGCTTGAATCACCAATATAAAGGGAGTTACACAAACTTTTTTTTAAGAAACACAAAATTGGAATGGGTCAATTCCTTAATGAGAAACAATATTGGTAAGATGTCAATTCTGTGCAAACTAATATAATCTATAAATAAATATAATTCTAGTACAATACTATTTATTTTATGAAACTTGAAAATAGTTTTATATTTATTTGGAAGAATAAACCTTTGGCTACAATCATTTTTGGAAAAAAAAAAAAAGAAAAAGTGGAATCAAAAGAAACTTATTCCACAAGGTACTAAAATAATTACAAAGATAAAATAATCAAAATGATATGGTTCTGGCACAGAGATCAGAGGGCCAAGCAATGGAATAGAATTGTGAGTACAAGGAGTTCTAGACATAGATATGATGTTTTTGTATATTTGAATTTCAAATCAGCAGGGAAAGGATTTTTAAATAAATCATATTGTGATAACATATTCATTTGGAATAATAAAATGAACATAGCACCCTTTCTGTTCTTTAATGGCTTTAAACTGTCTTCACATCATTGAAGTATGAGCTTTCAACAACATTCCTAATCCAGTTAGGCTGATTAGGATCATATGCCAAAATCTTGAAACCACTGAGGTTTCTCATGTCCAAACTATCAGTTGTCAAATTTTAGGGAGAAAGTAAGAAGTTCCACTGAATATATCTTCTGATAAGAAGAAGATTTAGAGAAGTTTAGAGAAGCTTGAGTTCCATTCACCATTCATTTATTATTTTTTGAATACCTAATATGTATGAGCCAGTGTTTCCATTTCTGTGGTTTTATTTTGACCTACTTCAGTCTGTTGGAACTTATAGTCTACTTGAGAAGTTAGCAAATATATCAGCAAACAAGGACCTCTAGTATGTAAGGAAATCTTAGAGCTAAGAACCAAACGTGGGCTGTCAACTTTCAGAGACCATGCTACAATATGTCCTCTCATAAACAAACACCACTATCAAGACATATCAAGCACTGCAAAACACTGCAAAATTCTGATCTCTGAAAGAAACAATAGACATTTCTGAGGGCAGTTGAGAAAACACTGCATTTCAGGTACCTATATCAATGAGAATTCCAAAAGCAGATGATAGACGGCTGGTTTATGATAGAATCTGAAGCACAGAAGAGAGAATGGGGGAAAAATATGGACCTTTGGAAGTAGTGAGTAGAAGGTAATGGAAACTACAGGAATAGCTACTTCCTAGCTTATTTATTTCAATTCCTGCCATATATTCTTTTGTATCAGTGGCTGAGCAGTTTCAAAGTTGTTCTTTCTTTACTCAATGTATTGATACTATCTCACAAAAATTCAAGATATCAATGCTAATTCCTAGGAATTATTATTTTTCTTTAATTCATAATACAAGTATTAAATAGATCAAGTATTTACATTTTAAGCCCAATTTATTTCATTTTTGCCCTAAACATTTCAAAGTAATATGACCAAGGATCTAACCTATTAAATTTCTTCTCATTTTAAACTTTATAATTAGTACACATTTAGTATTAGGAGAATACTTGCAAGGAATATTTGTATAACTAAAAAATTTCCAAAAAAAGTGTTATCAATGTACTTGGTCTACCTATAATGAGAGAGCAATTTAAAAACAACAAAACGATTTTTTTATGACTATCATTACCTAAAGACCGCATTGCCTAAGCTGTCTTATGTGCCATAGACTATGTATCTCGGTATGCTACGGAAACCTTTCAAGATCCTCAATCTTTAGTCCCTTATCCTATTTATGCTCTATTTCTATGTTTTTCCTTTTGGTTTTGCAATTATTTAAACCCATCTTATAAGAATCTATGCTAAAATGTCTATCTAGCTTTTAAGTTTGAGAGAAGTAACATCCACTTTAGCTCAACAATCCTGGGTATACTTCCACTATATCCTCAAAACAATCCCTAATTTCTAGGGACCCAGTGTGATGAACACTTCCCTTCTATTGCATTTCAGGATACTTCATTAACTTAAGTTCTGAATGCCTGGGCACTGCTCACCATCTGTGCTTTATTTGATTGCAGAATGTAGAGATGGCAGGACATTCCCAAGAACCATAAGCCCTTGGATCCTTTGGTACCACCTTCCAGATTCCCATTTTCCCGCACTCTGTACACTCAGCAATAAAGATGAATTTAGAGTTCTTTTGTAGCAAAACTCCAGAAGCTCATTCAACCCCTAATTGCCATTTTTTGATGCTGAAATGAAGCATTTAACTGAGAAATTCAGATGAGCTCTATTCACAACACCTATTACATGACTTAGAACACTTTTTCACATAAATAAGAGCCCCTCTTCCTACACACACTCATAAAGATCCCTGCCCATACTGACTATGCAATAAAATTTAGGGATTCTTTAATCTTCCCCTCCCCTTTCAAAAAAAAAAAATCAACAAAGCACTCTCCTGTGAGAGAAATTCATGAAATACGCTGAAAATCCCTGTGCTCTGAAGAGTATTCCTGCCTCATATGCTTTAAATTTTACAATATTGCCACTTGTATATTAGGTCCAGTGAGATTCGCCTCTACTGAATCCCTCCAGTTAATCAATACAGAAAAATTATATGGACAAGTGTTGGACTCTGAGAAGATATGTTTTCTAAAACCTTGTGATTACATAGCATTATCTTAGAGTCTTCTGCTGTGCATCCTGGGAAATACATTGCTGTACAATTAGCAGGAGCATAGTCTTAGTAAGGTTGATCAAGCTGGAATTGCTTCTTTAACAGCTCCCTTTCCACACATGGCTTAATTTAAAATCCCCAATAAAAATTACCTATGGCTACTTGGTAAAGACTCGGGGAGTTGCTTCAGGCTCTATTATCCTCAAATCCTGAGCCCCTTTGCTCTGGTTGGTTACCCTAAATTCAGCTTATTTTCTAAAGCTGTCCCATTTGAATGAATGCCAGACATTTTATTTTTGTGATTATCTTCAGCTCTGTACTTTGTGACTTGGAAACTATCTGTGTCCTAATTCCTGGCTTTAGCCCAGGCCATTGGGACTTTTTCTATAGACTTTCACGTCTTTCTAGAAATAGATCTCTAATTTTTAGAGTTACATACTAATTTGAAGTCAATTAGAAGGTAATCTCCACAAGAGAAGGAATATTTAAGCTGATGTATCCTAACATCTGGAATAATACATTAGGTGCTTAGTATGTTTTGTTGAATGAGTAAATTGATGAGAAATCTGTGTTACCAACAGAGAATCTTCTGAAAGTTGCAGCATTAATTAATGGCAGAACAAGAAGCAGAATCCAGGCTATCACCCAGGTACTTTCTAATAGAATTCATTGTCTATAGTAATCTTTATTGTTCTGGTGAGAAAATCAAATATATTCGCTAAAAATTAGCAAACCAACAAACAATAATTAGGGGCATTTATTGTATTTGGAGTCTGAGTTTAAAGTGAGAAGGAGTAGCCAGGTTTCAAGATGGCTCCAATGATCTCACCCCCTGCTATGCATGATCCTGATTATGGGCTGCACTTACTGACTCACTTCTAATAAATGGAGTAGGTAAAAACCATCTCTTTAAAGACTCTGAGACAGAATCACCTTGCTTCACCCAATTATGCCATTATCAGATTTCTGACCCCTCAGAACCTGTGTGAGATAATATATGGTTATATTTTGAAGCTCTAACTTGTGGGGTAATTTGTTAAGCAATAATAGATTACTAATGAAATACATTTCGATAATTTTACTACCATTAACAACCAAAATGATAAAAGTAAAATTGCTATATATGTGTGTGTAATATATATATTATTTTCAGTTCAGACTCTATATAAATTATATATGCTATGTCATATATACATATATTTAGAGAGAGACAGAATTTCTATCTCTATATCTATTTCTATGTATAAAATATATTTTCTAGACTTTCAAGGCATTTCAGGCAGGTAAGGACAGATAACATCACGGTGATATCCCAAACATTGCTGCCCATTGTCTTGCTCAATCTTTGACCATATTGGCTTATCTGGGTGTGTGTTGCTGCAATGATGTGTGTAGAAGTAAAACTTGGCACTTACACATGTGTGGAAGTCATGATATGAATGTAAGTAGGATTTTACATATTTTTTTGTTTTAGAAGTGGATTCAAGGGGTGCCTAGGTGGCTCAATCAGTTAAGCATCTGCCTTCGGCTCAGGTCATGATCTCAGGGTCCTGGGATCCAGTCCCATGTAGGGGCTCCCTGTTCAGCAGGAGTCTGCTTCTCCTTCTCCATCTGTGTTCTTTCTCTCTCAAATAAATAAATAAAATCTTTAAAAAAAAGTGGATTTGAGCCACCTAAGAAGACTTTTACCATGAAGCATTATATTCTGATGAAATGAACAAAGAAAAAAACATTTAATAAAGCTGATTTTTGAATTCCAACTCTGTCACTAATTGGTTATTTGACCAAGAGCAATATAACCTATCATGTTTGATGACCTAATAAAATGGATTTTTATTAAAAAGTCATAACAAAGTTAATGGTTTCGAGAATAAACTAATATAATTTATGAGGAGTGGTTTTGTTTTATTTTAAAATACGCTACAAGTCAAACAGGAATTTACTTTTTATTCTTTGAAAAACTTAGATTTAAATGGATCAATGGCAAAACATGTCTTATCAGTTCTCAGTAATAAGGCAAGGAAGAAATTCATACTCTGTTCCACAGAGGAGCTTTGCAGAGGAAACAAAAGCTTCTGATACAGTTTATACTGTGGGGTTCTCAGAGAAGGCCAGGCTTTTCTTGCCTCTGTGTTAGGTAAGAGTACTCCTTGGAACCTTTGGTAAGGTCTTTTTCCAGCTTTTCCTCTTCCTCTTAATTTTGGTCAGTCTCGTGCAAATTAAATTTGGAAGTATTCAGACTTAAAGTCCCCCTTTAATCTTTCATCTAAACATTCTGCTCTCAGTCCTAGACCCACCATGCCCCACCAACACACTACAGGGTATGTAACTTCTGACAACCTTCCAGAATGGAGAAATTGGCTAGGCTAGAGCAAAGTAATAGAGTTTGCTTTTTCAAATTTGTTGTGGAAGAGGTATCCCCAAGATGATTTCAACTTGATTTGGGATTATAAATATCATACAAATCCAATCTTTTTGTAACTTATTGAAAATCAACAGTAAAAGACCAATGAAGCAGCCAACTCACAAATTCCAATGACAACTGGTTTCAAGATTCCACTGCAGCATATGGCAGAAGACATGACCTTGTGGAACAGAATGCACCCAGAATACAATGTGTAGTCTCTCAGACTGGCTTCTTTCACATACAATATGCAGTTAAGATTCCTCCATGTATTTTAAAAGTTTGATATCTTTATTTCTTTTATCATTTAATAATATTCCATTGTATGGATGTACCACAGTTTGTTTAGACCATCCACCTATTAAAAGACATCGTGGTTGCCTCCAATTTTTGACAAACTGCTATAAACCTTCACGTGTAGGTTTTTGTGCAGACACAATTTTCTTCAACTTATTTGGGCAAACAGCTCAACTGATGGATCATATGATAAGAGTATGTTTAATTTTCTAAGAAATTGCCTTCCAAAATGACTGCACCACTCTTCATTCTCACCAGCAGGGAATGGGAATTCCTGTTTTCTCAAGCCTCAGCATTTGATGTGGTCTTGTTTTGGATTTTACACATTCAAATAGGTGTGTAGTATCTTGTTGTCCTTTTAAATTTGCAATTCCCTAATAATATATGATGTTGAGCATTTTTTAACATGCTTATTTGCTATCTGTATATATTCTTTGGTGATGTGTCTATTCAGTTTTGCCTACTTTTTAATTGGGCTAAAAAATCACACCCTTGCTGGGCATGCAAATAGTCCAGCAATGTGTGCGTTATTCTGCATTCTTAGGAATATATTGGGGCTTTACAAAACTTGCTCTAAGCGTTTTATTCCACAGTTTTTCCTCTGAAGTATTTTAGTCAATCTCCTCTTGTTAGCCCCAACTGTTATTGCCTCCTTAGGGGGGATTCAGTGTTAATCAATAGCCATTGATTGTTTTCTACAAACGCTCTGAAGATAGGATTGTTTATAAACACTCTGCAGATAGTATTGTTTGCATGGAGCTAACTCTGAGTCGGATCAAATAAAGACAATCCCTGACAATGGAGCAATTCTGAAAGCTACCCCCTGGGTCAAATAGTAACAATAATGCAGGGGTAGTGGTTTCTGTAGTGTTCTGAACACATTGCCCTTCTTGTGGCTAGGTGCTATTTTTCACAACTACCATGGTTGTGAAGGTGTTTTCAAGGCTACTGCATTAGGGAATGGGAGGTGAGAATAGGACTATTAAAACTCCACAGAATTTACTCTTTTTACCAGGATTCAGCATTTTTTGAATAAATGCTCCCGGGATTGTCATAAATCTTTAGTTAATTTTAAGAGTTCTGAGAAAGTAAGTTTTTTTGTTTGTTTTGCTGGTATACTCATTGTTTTTACGGGAGAGCAAATTTTAAAAGGTCCTTAAGCTGTCATTCTAGAAATGCTTCTCCTTGATCTCTTTTTACAGAATCCAGTTTCCTTGTGAAATATCCCATATTTTATTTATTGATTTTTTTTTAAAGATTTTATTTATTTGACAGAGAGAGAGTGAGAGAGGGAACACAAGCAGGGGGAGTGGGAGAGGAAGAAGCAGGCCTCCCGCTGAGGGAAGAGACCGATGCGGGGCTCGATCCCAGGACCCTGGGATCATGACCCGAGCCGAAGGCAGACGCTTATCGACTGAGCCACCCGGGCACCCCTGAAATATCCCATATTTTAAATGACATCTTCCATTATTCCATATTTTGAATATATCCATTATGGTTATTTAAAAATCTTGTCTACTAATTCCAATATACAGATCCTCTGTAAGTCTGTAGGTCTTTCAATTTTATCTGATTTTCATTCATATGGTCTTATTTCTTTGCAGTATTTTTTATTTGAATGAAGACTGTTGTATGTACAAAATTATAGAGTACCTAGATCATATTATCTTCCGCTAGAGATTATTCACTCTTGCCTATTCTAGACAAATAAAATGGGATGGGATCACCTTAATCCAATCAGAGCCAGATAGCTTAAGTCTGGGCTAATTGGAAAGGGTCTATCTATCTCTGGGTCACCTCTGCTCCAGAGACATAGCCCTCCATATCTAAAGACTGTTCATGATCAACCTTCCCCACTGTCTTGAACTCTAAATATTTGTTAGGCAAAGCTCAGGTTTTCATTCCAGACATCATCCTTTTTATCCCTGTCCCAAAACAAAAAATGTCCTCGTGAGCAAAGTAGCTGTACAGGTTCAGGTCTTTTCTTTCTCCTCACTCATTTTTATTTTATTAGTAGATCATGTGCTCACATGGCTCAAAAATAACAGCATAAAAAGTGACACATGAAAAGTTTCCTTCCTAACCCTGATCCTATCTACTCCATTCTTTTGTTCCTCCCTCTTCAAACCTTCTTGTACATGTGTATGGGAGGAAGAGTTTTTCTTCCCTTCCAGATTCTTTGGCTGTTCTAATAATAAATTAAAATAAGAAACAAATAATGCAATATATGTTAAGAAAAAAAAAGAAGAAGATAGCAGGAGGGGAAGAATGAAGGGGGGAAATCGGAGGGGGAGACCAACCATGAGAGACGATGGACTCTGAGAAACAAACTGAGGGTTCTAGAGGGGAGGGGGTGGGGGGATGGGTTAGCCTGGTGATGGGTATTAAGGAGGGCGCGTTCTGCATGGAGCACTGGGTGTTATATGCAAGCAATGAATCAGGGAACACTACATCAAAAACTAATGATGTAATGTATGGTGATTAACATAACAATAAAAAATGGGAAAAAAATAAAATAAGATAGATTAATAGAAGGAAAAACAAAGAAAAGCATAAAACATGTATATCTCCTGTATGCAGGGGAGAGACCGAGGAAAACTGAGTCTCTCCAAAATGGCCAAAACCATCACCTTAAAATACCATCTTCAGCTTACATTTTTGATCTTACTTCTCCAAAGTTTTTGCCTCTATTTTAGCAGCTTTCTAATGTCTTTAAATAGAGTTTTTGTTTTGTCTTATATTTTATAAATCAAAATTTCTTGTTGTTTTTAGCAGCAACGTTTTCACCATATTATATGTAATGTTAAGTGTGGATGCTGCAGTTTTAATTTACTTCTTATTCATATCAGAATGAGTTTGATTTTCTCAAAACAGTTCTTATTGTGAGGTCATTTATGGCAAAGAAGGGGTTGGGGAATCTTTCTCAAATCTCAGAGAATACCTTTTCACCTCTCCAAGTAATCTGATGGCTGTGCTGCTCCCCTGTCTCCCACATATATGCTTATAAACATTGTCATTCAACATGTGCCCTGTGAGGGGGTTTTCAGAGTTTTAGTCATATTTGGTATCCTCCAGCACTTACATCTTTTCCTTGCCACCTAACCAAGATGTTTTTGTGCAGATTCTGCTAGTTTCAGTTTAATGTTCTGAAATATTTTAAAGTATAGACTTCATGTCATTTCACCCATACATACTTCAGAATATTTTTGAATATATAAATAGTATTTTAGACACAAAAGTCATTATTGTATCTAAAAAACACTAACATCTACTCCTTACTATTATCTAACTCCCAGTCCATATTACATCTTTAGATGTATATGAGTGTGTGTTTCCCATAATTTATATTTATTTAGTTTTTATGAGATTTCTGTCTTCAAATTATGTTGATGGTATATTTTAGAGATTTTCATTTTCTCTCTTGTTTTGTAATATTTTTAGATAAAAATCAAAATTGACTGTTGTGCTCCTATATACAACTATATACAATGTTTAATAAGACTCTGAAGCACACATTTTTTATTTTATTTTATTTTTTTGGAATTGCAACAAACTGATATTTTTTAAGTTTTTATTTTAATTCCAGGTAGTTAACATACACTGTAATATTAGTTTCAGGTATACAATATAGTGACTCAACACTTCCATACAACACCCAGTGCTCATCACAACAAGGGCTCTCCTTAATCCCCATCACCTATTTAACCCATCCCCCACTGCCTCCCCTTTAGTAAGCATCAGTTTGTTCTCTACAGTTAAGAGTCTGTTCCTTGGTTTCTCTTTCTCTCTTTCTCATTCTTTTTCTTTTGTTTTGTTTCTTAAATTGCACAAATGAGTGAAATCACACAGTATTTGTCTTTCTCTGACTGACGTATTTCACTTAGCTTTATACTCTCTAGCTCTATACATGTTGTTGTAAATGGCAAGATTTCATTCTTCTTTATGGCTGAACAATTTTCCATTGTATATTTATACCACTTCTTCTTTATCCATTCATCAACTGAAGGACACTTGGGTTGTTTCCATAATTTGGCTACTATAGATAATGTTGCTATAAACATCAGAGTCCATGTATCCCTTTGAATTAGTGTTTTTGTATTCTTTGGGTAAATACCTAGTAGTGCAATTGCTAGATTATAGGGTAGTTCTATTTTGAACTCCTTGAGGAATCTCTGTACTCTTCCACAGTGGCTACATCAGTTTGCATTCCTACCAGCAGTGCATGAGGGTTCCTTTTTCTCCACACCCCTGCCAACACCTTTTGTTTCGATTATAGCCATTCTGACAGGTGTGTGGCAATATCTCATTGTAGTTTTCATTTGTATTTCCCTGATGATAAATAATGATGAGCATCTTTTCATGTGTCTGTTGGCCATCTGTATGTCTTCTTTGAAGAAACATCTGTTCATGTCTTCTGACAGTTTTTAATTGGATTATTTATTCTTTTGAGTGTTGAGTTGTATAGGTTCTTTATATATTTTGGATACTAACACTTTATCAGACATGTCATTTGCAAATATCTTCTCCCAGCAAAGCCTTTTAGCTTCATTGATTGTTTCCTTCACTGTGAACAAGCTTTTTATTTTGATGAAATCCCAATAGTTTATTTTTGCTTTTCTTTCCCTTGACTCAGGAGATCTATCTAGAAGAGTTGCTATGGCTGATGCCAGAGAAGTTACTGCCTGTGTTTTCTTCTAGGATTTTTATGGTTTCAGGTCTCACATTTAGGTCTTTAATTCATTTTGAATTTATTTTTGTGTATGGTGTAAGAAAATCATCCAGTTTCATTCTTTTGCATACTGCTGTCCAGTTTTCCCAACACCATTTTTTGGAGAGACATTCTTTTTCCCATTGGATAATCTTTCCTGCTTTATCAAAGATTAGTTGATCATAGAGTTAAGGGTTCATATCTGGGTTCTCTATTGGGTTCCATTGTATATATTTTTATTCTAGTACCAGACTGTTTTGATCACTACAGCTTTGTAATATAACTTGAAATTCAGAATTTTGATGCCTCCAGCTTTGCTTTTCTTTTTCAAGATTGCTCTGGCTATTTGATGTCTTTTTGGTTCCATACAAATTTTAGGATTGTTTGTTCTAGCTCTGTGAAAAATGCTGTTGGTATTTTGATAAGAATTACATTCAATCTGTAGATTGCTTTGGGTAGTATAAACATTTTAACAGTATTTGTTTTTCCAATCCATGAGCATGGAATGTCTTTCCATTTCTTTGTGTTGTCTTAAATTTCTTTCATCAGAGTATCATAGTTTTCAGAGTACAGGTCTTTTACCTCTTTGGTTAGGCTTATTCCTAGGTATCTTATTATTTTGTATGCAATTTTAAATGAAATTGCTTTTTTTTCTTTTTTTTATGAAATTGCTTTCTTAGTTTCTCTTTCTGCTACTTCATTATTGGTATACAGAAGTGCAACAGATTTCTGTACATTAATTTTGAATCCTGTGACTTTACTGAATTCATTTACCAGTTGTAGCAGTTTTTTGGTGGAGTCATTGGGGTTTTCTATATATTGTATCATGTCATCCTCAAATACTGAAAGTTTTACTTCTTCCTCACTGATTCGGATGCCTTTTATTTCTATTTATTGTCTGATTGCCATGGCTAGCACTTCCAGTACTATGTTGCATAAAAGTGGTGAGACTGGACATTTTTGTCTTGTTCCTGACCTTAGGGGGAAAGCTCTCAGTTTTTTGCCATTAAGGATGATGTTAAATGTGGGTTTTTCATAAGTGGCCTTTATGTTGAAGTATGTTCCCTCTAAACCTACTTCTTCGAGGGTTTTTTTTTCTCAAGAATGAATGTTGTACTTTGTCAAATCAATGTTTTTTCTGCGTCTATTGAAATGATCATATGGTTCTTATATTTTATCTTATTGATGTGATGAATCACGATTAATTTGTGAATACTGAACTATCGTTGCAACATAGGGATAAATCCCATTTGATTGTGGTGAATTTTTTTCTTAATGTATTATTGGATTTGGTTTACCAGTATTTTGTTGAGGATTTTTTTAAAAGATTTTATTTATTTATTTGTCAGAGAGAAAGAGAGAGAATGAACACAAGCAGGGGAAGCAGCAGGGGAGAGGGAGAAGCAAACTCCCTGCTGAGCAGGGAACCTGATGTGGGGCTCCATCCCAGGACCCTGGGATCATGACCTGAGCTGAGGGCAGATGCTTAACCGACAGCCACCCAGGCGCCCCTTGTTGAGTATTTTTACACTTATGCTCATCAGAGATATTCACCTATAGTTCTCTTCTTTTGTGGTGTCTTTATCTGGTTTGGTTATCAGGGTAATGCTGGCCTCATAGGATGAATTGAAAGTTGTCCTTCCTTTTCTAATTTTGGAATCGTTTGAGAAAAATACATATTAATAATGGTTTGGTAGAATTTGCCTATGAAGACATCTGGTCCTGGACTTTTGTTCGTTGGCAGTTTTTTGATTAATGATTCAATTTCTTTGCTGGTTATAGTTTTATTCAAGTTTTCTATTTCTTCCAGGTTTTCCAATTTATTGGCATATAGTTTTTCATAAAATCTCTGTAATTGTATTTTTGTGGTGTTGGTTCTTATTTCTCCTCTCTCACTTATGATTTTATTTATTTGTGTCCTTTCTCTTTTTTTCTTGAGAAGTCTGGCTTGAGCTTTACCAATTTTATTGATTTGTTTTCAAAGAAGCAGCTCCTATTTTCATTGACCTGTTCTGTTTTTGTTTGATTTTAGTTTCTGTATCATTTCTGTTCTAGTCTTTATTATTTTCTTCATTTTGCTGGCCTTAGGCTTTGTTTGTTGTTCTTTTTCTAGCTCCTTTCAGTGTAAGGTTACATTGTTTGAGATTTTTCTTGCTTCTTAAGGTAGGCCTATATTGCTATAAACTTCCCTTCTTAGAACCGCTTTTGCTACATCTCAAAGGTTTTGAACTGTTGTGTGTTCATTTTCATTTGTTTCCATGTACTATTTAATTTCTTCTTTGATTTCCTAGTTGACCCATTTGTTATTTAGTAGCATGTTATTTAGCCTCCATGTATTTGTGGTCTTTCCAGATTTTTTTCTTGTGGTTGACTTCTAGTTTCATAGCATTGTGGTCAGAAGAGATGCATGGTATGACTTCAATCTTTTTGAATTTGTTAAGGTTTGTTTTGTATCCTAGTATGTGATTTATTCTGGAGAATGTTCCATGTGCACTTGAAAAGAATGTGTATTCTGCTGTTTTAGGATGAAATGTCCTGAATATATCTGTTAAATCCATCTGTTCCAGAGTGTCATTCAAAGCCTTTGTTTCCTTGTTGATTTTCTGTTTAGATGATCTGTCCATTGATGTAAATGGGATGTTAAAATCCTGTACTATTATTGTATTATTACTGATTAGTTCCTTTATGTTGTTAACTGTTTTATGTATTTGGATGCTTTCATGTTCAGTGCATAAATATTTACAATTGTTATATCTTCTTGTTGGATTGTCCCCTTAATTATTATATAGTGCCCTTCTTTGTCTCTTGTTATAGTGTTTGTTTCAAAGTCTACTTTGTCTGATATAAGTATTGCGATTCTGGCTTTCTTTTGACATCCATTTACATGATAGATGTTTGTCCATCTCCTCACTTTCAATCTGCAGGTAAATTTAGGTCTAAAATGAGTCTCTTGTAGGCAGCATATAGAGAGGTTTTGTTTTTTATCCATTCTGCCACCCTATGTCTTTGGTTGGAGAAGTATGTATTATTTTATAAAATTTATTTTAAAGATGGAAAAACTGAGGGGGGTACAGTTTACGTAACTCCTTTGTACACATAGCTTGGAGACTACAGATGTAAGACATTAATTCAAATTTTAGAAGGCAAAGCCAGTACTCATTTCATTAAAATAAAGGATAACATATTATAAAGTGTTATTTTTAGAATGCTTGTTGTTTGGGTGAGCTGCCTGCAAGCATGTGTGCATGCACATACACACACACACAAACACACACACACACACACATGCACACATCCCTTCTACCTTCCACATTTTTCATAGAAAGTACATTTCCAGTCATGCCTACATGGGCAACTCATTCCTTTATTTCCTGAATTAAAACCTTATTTCATTTACATTCTATATTGATTTTGAGGCATATACTGGATATTGTACTTTTATAAATAACCAATTGAAAACTAAAGAATGTTCAAGTTTCAGGGATATCAAACTTGTAAATTACTATTTGGTTGACTTTGTATGTAATATAGATCTAGTTTTCCTTGGTTTCTTTATCTTTGGCCCCAAACTGATGCATATGTTTATCACCTTTTATCTCTTTGTCTTTTTCTGTCTCTCCCTCCCAATATATTTTGTATATGATTATGTAATATACATATATATTTTTTTTCCTGAACAAAGTTTTAAGTGTAAGTTGGAGACATAGTATCCTTTGTCCTTAGTATTTCAGTATGTATTTCCTAAGAATAGGGACTTTATAATAGGGACTTATCACAATATAATTATTAAAATCAAGATATTTAACATTGATAAAATGCTAATACCTGTTTATCTATACAAATTCCTTAATTTATCCCAATATTGCTCTTTAAAGTTATTTTGTTTTTCTAATCTAGGAGCTAATCCAAACTGCATGTACTAATTGCATGTACCTGTTATTTTTCTTAGTCATCTATTACATGAAACGCTTTCTCAGATTCTCTTTGTCTTTCATTTTAAAACAATAAAATTTAAAAAATAACACATGATGATCTTTGACCTTGGAAAAGCTATAAAACTTTAACCGAGCTCATTTTCCTATTGGTAATGGTTTGTTGTGATAAAATGAGGTACAACATGTGTTAAACATTCAGCAAAACAGTAGATGAAAATTATTATTTAAAATTGTACTAAGAGCAATATATGGTATATACTCAAAATGGCATTAACTAATGGCATTACCTTTATTTAGAAAGATATATATTTAAATGGTTGAAGTGGGGTTTTATTTTGAAGAATAATTTCTACCCTTTACATTATCCTTTATACTTCATATTCAAATGTTGCTTTAGATTGAAATTTAAATAGATTAATCACCTTATTGATTAAGAAATGAACACACTTTCAATCTATTTCTCTGCCTTTTGATTATTTGTTTCCTTGAAATTATTAGATTATCTTGACAGTTAATACAGCAGACTATTATAAATCTGATTTAGAAAAATTGTTCTTTTGTATTATTTCACAAACAATTCTTCAAACATTTCCTTGAGTCATATAACAGAGTAGTGAAAAGTACAGATTATGATATCTGACCACCTTATTTAAAATCTCAATATCCCATTTCCTAGCTGTGTGAAGCTGGTCAAATTGTTATTTCTTTGTTTTCTGTACTTTAAATTGAGTTCCTTTCTCATGAGGCAATGAATCGTATATATTCAATAAGTGTTCAAAATAATTTTCAAAAACACTATTGCCTGGAAGTTAGGATCAGATACTTTGGACTCAAGAACACATGAATCAAAATTCTGAATAATGTAATTATTAACTATATGGCTTATGGTAATTTTATTTAGTGTCTTGATATCTCAATTCAAATATTATTATTGTTTAAAGTAGAAACAAGAATAATATATTTATCATAAAGCTGTGGAAGTATTTAACTAAAGTAACGCATGTACAGTGCTTAGCACAGTGCTTAGTACAGTGCTTAGCCTACACATCATGAAAAGGGTTCAGTCAAATGTTCCTATAGGCTATATATTTTTGTCTTCCTCCTGTGAGTTCCATAAAGATAAGTAGTTTGCAAGAATTTTTTTAATGATTAGAGTTGTGTAGTAGGGAAATACTTGTCTGTGAATGCCCTGACACTGAAAATACTTGATAAGAGTAAGATATGTTATAAAGTCCATTTCTATAGTCAGGCTTGGCTATCTATGTAGATTTTTTCCCTCAGTTTTAGAATTTTATTATGCTTTGACTTTATGTCCAATATCTGAAGACTAGATAGATGTAATAGAGGGAATTTCATTATCCTAAATAGGTCTATCAAAAATTTTAATACACATTAACATTACATTTTATAAGATCTTAAAATATTACTCGGAGATCTTCTTTGTATTTTCAATTATTGTTCCCTACTCCTCTAGAATGTGTATAGCATACATTGTAGGAGGACACAAAAACTGTCTTGATAGTTTCAATTAGTATTCTGGTCAACTTAATATTTATTTTCTGTTATATGAAGAAATATCTAATTGTGATAAAATAGTAATAATGATGATAACAGGCAAAATTTAATTGAGCATATAGTATTTGTCAAGCACTATGGTAAGCTTTTCATACATATTATTTCATTTATCCTTATAACAATTTAATCATAATATAAGGAGTTTTATTATCATAATTTTATAAAATAGGAACATGAATTATATACAGATTATATTACCTGACAATGGAATTGGTAATGGAATCAGAAAGGGTTTGAACTCAGAACATCTTACTCTATAAACCATTCTTTTCCTTCTATACTAGATTTTTTCCAAAATTTGTTCTAGATATTCTGAACAAAAGTATCTATTGTCAAAAACTCTTTGAGATCATTTCCCTTTTGCATCATAATGTTACGATTTGTTTGATCAGCCAACACAAATCAAATAGAATTAAATACAGGGAAGTGTATTATCACACATAACTGGAAGTTGAAAAGAAGGACAAACTCTAGGGTTGAATTGATTCTAAAGAATTTATTTTGGTTCACTTCTCACCCCTCCACCTCCTCTAATTCCCAGTTTCATCCTCAGGCTTCCTCAGATAAATGTCTCACACCTCTGGCAAACAATGTTTAAAAAAAAATATACAAAGAGTATATAGTGTCTCTCCCTAAAGACCTACCAGAATAAAAAACAATCACAGAAACCTTAGAAAACTGTTACATTTCTCTGAACCACATGTCCATTGGTAAATGCATTCCTACCTGAAGACAATGCTATGTACTCCTTAACTTAGTTATATAATCCTGAAACAAGGAAATAAGATGACCATCTTGGGCAGTCACAGCACACAGCACCCTGGAAACAACTATATAAGATAAAGGGAAAGAGATGGAAAGAATTTTGTGGAGACAAGACCTATATTCATTAAAACTCTTCCATATTTACCATGCAGATTAATATAATAAATGTTATGAGAACTCCTAAATTAAAGAAACCTATTTAACTTCAAATATCTCAATATTTTCCCAGAGTATAAGACTATGGTTCCTTGTTTCATAGTGTACCTATTAGCATATCAAAACACAATAATGTTCGTTGTAAAAATTTGGGTATATTCTGCTCTATCTTAATGATTTTCAAAATAAATGATAAAAAATAGCTAATTGTAACCTACAAGAAACTCACGCCCCGCAAAATAGGGGCAGAACGCTGTAAAATCTGTGGTTAAAAGGTCTAGAAAAAGTTATTTATCATTTGATTATGGTTCATCATCAAATTTGTATAGTGACGGAAATATATCTGAAAATTGGTCTGACTAAAACTAGATGAAATTGCAAAGATTTGATAATGGTCAATTAGAAACTTGGGAACAAATCTGCAAAACTAACTTAAACATCCTCTGTCACTAAATCTCTGCACTATCTCAAATAATATTCCTTGATATATTTTCTTTCATATATGGGTTTGCCATTGTATTAAAAGACTCTTCATCAGAAATTATAGAACAAAATTCCAACTTAGCATGCTTCCTATTCATTATCTAAAATGTGTCAAAAAATAAATCTAGGAGTGAAAAAAATTCTGAAATTGTGATGACCTGAATGCAAAAAAAAAAATGTGTCAGATTCACACAGTGCTTTAGAATATATTATCTGGTTTGGTACTAACACTAACTCTATAAAGTAGATGTTATAGTCATCATTTTGCAGTTAAGGAATATTAAACCACTTTACTTCCATTTTCAAAATGCCCCATACATTTTTTATAAAAATAAGCTAATCAAGATCTATAAAAACAGGTGATGTGTCACATAATAAGTTCTAAATCTGGGACTAGTATGATTCTCTGAAGATAAAGCTGGTATTTTTAATACCTTACCACAGTTGAGCAATAACATATTCAATTAAGATGAAAGCACTTCTGAAACTCAGGATATTAGCATACCTGATACCTTTCACCTGGGATGCTGAACTAAACATATATAATAATGATTAAAATAAAACATACTGTGACAGTGACTATTGATCACATGCTGTCTGCTAGAGTCTTTATGCACATTATACATTCTTTTCACAGTAACCCTGCAGGGCTGGTATCATTATCTATCCAATAATAACTGAGGCCCAGAAACTTCGGTAATTTATCTAAATCCTTAGAGTTAAAAGTGAAGATGTAGAAAAATTTACACTAGCAGGATAAATCCTTGTTACAGCATAGTAGTCTATCTATCTACAAGTTAACAAGTAATCTGACTTTCAAACTAAATCTTGATGGATCTATCAATTCATGCTAATTTTAGAAGAGTTAATTTAAAGAAAGAATTTTTTTCCATGTAGTTTAAACATAGATATGGTAACTAGGGTTTTTTAATCTCAGCACTATTGACCTTTTAGACCAGATAATTTTTTGGAAGGGGGATTCCATCTTGTGCATTTTAAGATGTTTAACAGCATCTTCCAGTCATTAGATGCTGATAGCAATTCCCCTCCCCAGGTGTGACAACTAATAATATTTCAAGATATTGCCAAATGTCCCCTGGGGACCAGAATAATCTCTTTGGTAACCACTGGGAAATTCCTACTGCAGAAAGAAAAGTTACTCAGTGTGTTTTTTAACAATAAGAGGGGAAGGAAGGAAGGAGGGAGAGAAAAATGATAAAAGAACAAAACATTCATTTTAGAGAAATTATATATGTGTATGAGGCAAACTAAGATCCAAATTAAAACTATTAAGATAATTTTTATGAATTTAAGCAAAGTCAGTTGATCCTGTGTGTCAAAAGAAGTAAAAGGTTTGGATGAGGGACTCAGGTTTTGGTGGGCATTCATACCACAACACTACTTGCTATAAAGTCAAATTCCAAAAGGTTGCTGCCCAAATTTCCAATTCAGTCTGCCTTTCTTATAATACCAGTAGAGCCTCAGGTGATTCAATGGATAGAAATAGGAATGTTAGGAAAAGAGTGCACTTCTATGGTTGAGTTTTAGATACCAGCATTATTTCCAGTTGATGGTATCTTGTAAACAGAAAAAAATGCTGAAAGATCCAGTTTCAAACACTTCCCCTAGTTATAGGAGGAAAAACAACTTAGAAATTACTGGGCAAAAACCTGATTTTACAGATGGAAGAACTAAAGTGAAATTTATAGCAGGTGCTGTAAATTCTCCTTACTCATACAGAGACCACCTGTGGGGAGACTGAAAAATCCTTCATAACTATCCCATTGTACATAACCTGGTTCATAGATGCAGTTCCTAAATTTAACAGAAATTGAACATTCTTCTATCGAAATGTTACTGCTTTTTTGAGTGGGCAGTATGTAAATACAAACAGACATAAAGGTCTGTTTGCAATTTCATCTTCAGAATCTCATTGTATGAGAGATTATGAGAGGTCATGTAATTGGAGAAAAGGACTAGAGAAAATTGGGGGATTTTTTATGGAGAAGATATTGCTTTATTCCATTTATTTATTTATTTATTTTTAATTTACTAATTTTTTATTGTTATGTTAATCACCATATATTACATCATTAGTTTTTGGTGCAGTGTTCCATGATTCATTGTTTGTTCATAACACCCAGTGCTCCATGCAGAACGTGCCCTCCTCAATACCCATCACCAGGCTAACCCATCCCCCTACCCCCTCCCCTCTAGAACCCCCAGTTTGTTTTTCAGAGTCCATCATCTCTCATGGTTCGTCTCCCCCTCTGACATACTCCCCTTTTCTTCCTCTCCTGTTATCTTCTTCTTTTTCTTTTTTCTTAAAATATGTTGTGTTATTTGTTTCAGAAGTACAGATCTGTGATTCAACAGTCTTGCACAATTCACAGCGCTCACCGTAGCACATACCCTCCCCAATGTCTATCACCCAGCCACCCCATCCCTCCCACCCCCAACCACTCCAGTAACACTCAGTTTGTTTCCTGAGATTAAGAATTCCTCATATCAGTGAGGTCATGTGATACATGTCTTTCTCTGATTGACTTATTTCACTCAGCATAACACCCTCCAGTTCCATCCATGTCGTTGCAAATGGCAAGATCTCATTCCTTTTGATGGCTGCATAATATTCCATTGTGTATATATACATCATCTTCTTTATCCATTCATCTGTCGATGGGCATCTTGGCTCTTTCCACAGTTTGGCTATTGTGGACATTGCTGCTATAAACATTGGGGTACACGTACCCCTTCGGGTCCCTACATTTGTATCTTTGTGGTAAATACCCAGTAGTGCAATTGCTGGATCGAACGGTAGCTTTAATTTCAACTGTTTGAGGAACCTCCATACTGTTTTCCAGAGGGGTTGCACCAGCTTGCATTCCCACCAACAGTGTAGGAGGGTTCCCCTTTCTCCACATCCCCGCCAACATCTGTCGTTCCCTGACTTGTTAATTTTAGCCATTCTGACGGGTGTGAGGTGGTATCTCATTGAGGTTTTGATTTGGATTTCCCTGATGCCGAGCGATGTTGAGCACTTTTTCATGTGCCTGTTGGCCATTTGGATGTCTTCTTTGGAGAAATGTCTGTTCATGTCTTCTGCCCATTTCTTGATTGGATTATTTGTTCTTTGGGTGTTGAGTTTGATAAGTTCTTTATAGATTTTGGATACTAGCCCTTTATCTGATATGTCGTTTGCAAATATTTTCTCCCATTCTGTCGGTTGTCTTTTGGTTTTGTGGACTGTTTCTTTTGCTGTGCAAAAGCTTTTTATCTTGATGAAATCCCAATAGTTCATTTTTGCCCTGGCTTCCCGTGCCTTTGGCGATGTTTCTAGGAAGAAGTTGCTGCGGCTGAGGTCGAAGAGGTTGCTACCTGTGTTCTCCTTTAGGATTTGGATGGACTCCTGTCTCACGTTTAGGTCTTTCAACCATTTGGAGTCTATTTTTGTGTGTGGTGTAAGGAAATGGTCCAGTTTCATTCTTCTGCATGTGGCTGTCCAATTTTCCCAACACCATTTGTTGAAGAGACTGTCTTTTTGCCATTGGACATTCTTTCCTGCTTTGTCAAAAATAAGTTGACCATAGAGTTGAGGGTCCATTTCTGGGCTCTCGATTCTGTTCCATTGATCTATGCGTCTGTTTTTGTGCCAGTACCATACTGTCTTGATGATGACAGCTTTGTAATAGAGCTGGAAGTCCGGAATTGTGATGCCGCCAGCTTTGCTTTTCTTTTTCAGTATTCCTCTGGCTATTCTGGGTCTCTTCTGGTTCCATACAAATTTTAGGGTTATTTGTTCCATTTCTTTGAAAAAAGTGGATGGTATTTTGATGGGGATTGCATTGAATGTGTAGATTGCTCTAGGTAGCATTGACATCTTCACAATGTTTATTCTCCCAATCCATGAGCATGGAACGTTTTTCCATTTCTTTGTGTCTTCTTCAATTTCTTTCATGAGTATTTTATAGTTTTCTGAGTACAGATCCTTTGCCTCTTTGGTTAGATTTATTCCTAGGTATCTAATGGTTTTGGGTGCAATTGTAAATGGGATAGACTCCTTGATTTGTCTCTCTTCTGTCTTGTTGTTGGTGTATAGGAATGCCACTGATTTCTGTGCATTGATTTTATATCCTGCTACTTTACTGAATTCCTGTATGAGTTCTAGCAGTTTTGGGGTGGAGTCTTGGGTTTTCCACATACAGTATCATATCATCTGCAAAGAGTGAGAGTTTGACTTCCTCTTTGCCGATTTGGATGCCTTTGATTTCTTTTTGTTGTCTGATTGCTGTGGCTAGGACTTCTAATACTATGTTGAATAGCAGTGGTGACAGTGGACATCCCTGCCGCGTTCCTGACCTTAGGGGGAAAGCTCTCAGCTTTTCCCCATTGAGAATGATATTCGCTGTAGGTTTTTCATAGATGGCTTTTATGATATTAAGGTGTGTACCCTCTATCCCTATACTCTGAAGAGTTTTGATCAAGAAAGGATGTTGTACTTTGTCAAATGCTTTTTCTGCATCTATTGTGAGGATCATATGATTCTTGCTCTTTCTTTTGTTAATGTATTGTATCACGTTGATTGATTTGCGGATGTTGAACCAGCCTTGCAGCCCAGGAATAAATCCCACTTGGTCATGGTGAATAATCATTTTAATGTACTGTTGGATCCTATTGGCTAGTATTTTGGTGAGAATTTTTGCATCCATGTTCATCAAGGATATTGGTCTGTAATTCTCTTTTTTGATGGGGTCTTTGTCTGGTTTTGGGATCAAGGTAATGCTGGCCTCATAAAATGAGTTTGGAAGTTTCCCTTCCATTTCTATTTTTTGGAACAGTTTCAGGAGAATAGGTATTAATTCTTCTTGAAATGTCTGATACAATTCCCCTGGGAAGCCATCTGGCCCTGGGCTTTTGTTTCTTGGGAGATTTTTGATGACTGTTTCAATTTCCTTAGTGGTTATAGGTCTGTTCAGGTTTTCTATTTCTTCCTGGTTCAATTTTGGTAGTTGATACATCTCTAGGAATGCACCCATTTCTTCCAGGTTCTCTAATTTGCTGGCACAGAGTTGCTCATAATATGTTCTTATAATTGTTTGTATTTCTTTGGTGTTGGTTGTGATCTCTCCTCTTTCATTCATGATTTTGTTGATTTGGGTCATTTCTCTTTTCTTTTTGATCAGTCTGGCCAGGGGTTTATCAATCTTGTTAATTCTTTCAAAGAACCAGCTCCTAGTTTCGTTGATCTGTTCTACTGTTCTTTTGGTTTCTAGTTCATTGATTTCTGCTCTGATCTTTATGATTTCTCTTCTCCTGCTGGGTTTAGGCTTTATTTGCTGTTCTTTCTCCAGCTCCTTTAGGTGTAGGGTTAGGTTGTGTATTTGAGACCTTTCTTGTTTCTTGAGAAAGGCTTGTATTGCTATATACTTTCCTCTCAGGACTGCCTTTGCTGTATCCCAAAGATTTTGAACAGTTGTGTTTTCATTTTCATTGGTTTCCATGAATTTTTTTAATTCTTCTTTAATTTCTTGGTTGACCCATTCATTCTTTAGTAGGATGCTCTTTAGCCTCCATGTATTTGAGTTCTTTCTGACTTTCCTCTTGTGGTTGAGTTCTAGTTTCAAAGCATTGTGGTCTGAAAATATGCAGGGAATGATCCCAATCTTTTGGTACCGATTGAGACCTGATTTGTGACCTAGGATGTGATCAATTCTGGAGAATGTTCCATGGCACTCGAGAAGAATGTGTATTCTGTTGCTTTGGGATGGAATGTTCTGAATATGTCTGTGAAGTCCATTTGGTCCAGTGTGTCATTTAAAGTCTTTATTTCCTTGTTGATCTTTTGCTTAGATGATCTGTCCATTTCAGTCAGGGGGGTGTTAAAGTCCCCCACTATTATTGTATTGTTGTCAATGTGTTTCTTTGCTTTTGTTATTAATTGCCTTATATAATTGGCTGCTCCCATGTTCGGGGCATAGATATTTACAATTGTTAGATCTTCTTGTTGGATAGACCCTTTAAGTAGGATACAGTGTCCTTCCTCATCTATTACAGTCTTTGGTTTAAAATCTAATTTGTCTGATATAAGGATTGCCACCCCAGCTTTCTTTTGGTGTCCATTAGCATGGTAAATGGTTTTCCACCCCCTCACTTTCAATCTGGGGGTGTCTTTGGGTCTAAAATGAGTCTCTTGCAGACAGCATATGGATGGGTCTTGTTTTTTAATCCAATCTAATAGCCTGTGTCTTTTGATTGGGGCATTGAGCCCATTTACATTCAGGGTAACTATTGAAAGGTATGAATTTAGTACCATTGTATTACCTGTAAGGTGACTGTTAACTGTCTGTTGTCTGTGTTCGTTTCTGCTCTTTGCTGCTTTTAGGTTCTCTCTTTGCTTAGAGGACCCCTCTCAATATTTCTTGGAGGGCTGGTTTTGTGTTTGCAAATTCCTTTAGTTTTTGTTTGTTCTGGAAGCTTTTTATCTCTCCTTCTATTTTCAGTGATAGCCTAGCTGGATATAGTATTCTTGGCTGCATATTTTTCTCGTTTAGTGCTCTGAAGATATCTTGCCAGTCCTTTCTGGCCTGCCACGTCTCTGTGGATAGGTCTGTTGCCAATCTAATGTTTCTACCATTGTAGGTTACATATCTCTTCTCCCGAGCTGCTTTCAGGATTTTCTCTTTGTCTCTGAGACTCGTAAGTTTTACTATTAGATGTCGGGGTGTTGACCTATTATTATTGATTTTGAGAGGGGTTCTCTGTGCCTCCTGGATTTTAATGCCTGTTTCCTTCCTCACATTAGGGAAGTTCTCTGCTATAATTTGCTCCAATATCCCTTCTGCCCCTCTCTCTCTCTTCTTCTGCTTCTGGGATCCCAATTATTCTAATGTTGTTTCGTCTTATCGTATCACTTATCTCTCGAATTCTGCCCTCGTGATCCCGTAATTGTTTCTCTCCCTTTTTCTCAGCCTCTTTATTTTCCATTATTTGGTCTTCTATATCACTGATTCTCTCTTCTGCCTCATTTATCCTAGCAGTTAGTGCCCCCATTTTTGATTGCACCTCATCAATAGCCTTTTTGATTTCGATTTGGTTAGATTTTAGTTCTTTTATTCCTCCAGAAAGGGTTTCTCTAATAAGTTCCACGCTTTTTTCAAGCCCAGCTAGTATCTTTAAAGTCATGATTCTGAACTCTAGGTCCGACATCGTACTAATGTCCGTATTGAGTAGATCCCTGGCTGACGGTACTACCTCTTGTTCTTTTTGCTGAGGTGATTTCTTTCGTCTTGTCATTTTGTCCAGAGGAGAATAGATGAATGAGAGAACAAAATGCTAACAGGTTTACAACGTCCCCAGGAAATATACTGTATACAAATCAGAAAAGACCTGAAACCAGGGGAAAAGGGAAAGAAAGAAAAAAGAAAGAGAAAAAGAAAAAAAAATGAAAAAAAAAGATAAAAACAAAAACAAAACAATACAAAAAAAAGCAGAATATGATCAAATATGATCAAGCTAGTGCATAGATCAGTGCCACACAGTAGATTTTGGGCGTATTTTGGTCTGTTAGAAAAAAGTGCCTCCTAAAATTTTAAAGGAAGAAAGATATATTTACAAAATAAGGGTTGATACAATGAAGGGATGGAAGATGACTGTAAAGATGAAAATTATAAAAGATTTTATAAAAGGACTTGGTAAGATAAGTTGTTTGAAAAAAGAAAGAAGATTTAAGAAAAAAAAAAAAAGGAAAAAGGGAGAGAATGTGATCAGGCAGGAGACTAGAACAAAGCCATACACTAGTGAGTTAGGGTATATTTTGATCTGTTAGAAGAAACTGTACCTCAAAATTTTAAAGAGAGAACAACTTATATATATATGCCAAAAATAAGGGTAACTACTATGAAGGGATAAAATATGACTCTAAAAATGAAAAATGAAAAATGTTTTTTTTTTTTTAAAAAAGGATTGATAAGATGTTGGTTAAAAAA
>NW_027397086.1:25753880-25857995 GCF_003265705.2 Callorhinus ursinus | reverse complement strand
AAAAAAAAAAAAAAAAAAGCCATGAATTGTATGTGCAGTATTCCCCTAGCGCTGGAGTTCTCCCATTCTCCTTGATCGATCAACTTGGTCTTGGCTTGCTGGCTGTTTGTGCTGATCTTCTGGGGGAGGGGCCTGTTGCTGTGGTTTCCAAATGTCTTTGCCGGAGGCGGAATTGCCCCGCCCTTGTCGGTCCGGGCTAAGGAAGCTGCTCCGGTTTGCTCTCAGGAGCTTTTGTTCCCTGCAAGCTCTCAGCACAGCTTTGGAGGACCAGGGCGGAAATGGTGGCCTCCCAATCTCCACCCGGAGGAGCTGAGAACTCGGGGCCCCGCTCCTCAGTGCGCCCCCAGAGAAAAGCAGTCACTTCCGTGTCCCCGGTCTCCAGCCACACTCCGTGCTCACCCGGCCTGTGACCGAGCGTTGCTATCTCTGGCACCCGACCCCGCACGGAGTCTCCAAACCCAGCAGATCCCTGCAGTGCGTTCCCACACCGCTCCTCCCCGGGAAGGAAGGGGAGTCTCCCTGGATCTGTTGCTTGTTGGTTCCCTGCTGGGGGAGCCGTGCCCCGACTGGGCCGCAGATCACAGTTTATGGCAACCCCGAGCTGAGAGCCCGCGACTCTGCTCCGTCTCTGCAGCTGGCTTCCCCGCTCTGATACCTGGGAGCTCTGGCGCACTCAGGCACCCCCGGTCTCTCTGTGACCCCAAGGGTCCTGAGACCACACTGTCCCGGGAGGATTCCACCCCCTGCTTAGCCACTGTAGCGATGTCCCTCAGCCGAGCCAACTTCTAAAAGGTCCGATTTTGTGCTCCGCGGCTCTATCACTTGCCAGAAGCGGCCGGCGGAGGCCCCTCCCCCGCCATCTATCCTCCCGAATATCGCCTCGGATTCACTTCTCCGCACGCCCTACCTTCCAGTAAGTGGTCGCTTCTCTGTTCAGAGAGTTGTTGCTACTCTCCTGTTCGATCTCCTGTTGAGTTCGTAGGTGTTCAGAATGGTTTGATCCCTATTCAGCTGAATTCCTGAGACCAGACGAAATCCAGGTCTCCTACTCCTCCGCCATCTTGCTCCGCCCCCCTATTCCATTTATTTAATTAGAATGATTTGAGGTGATGGAGATTGTTGTGATATGAATGTGATATGAAGTTGATATCTTTACAAAAAAATAAGTTTTTCAATCAATAAAACTAAAACAACCTAAGAAATCTATTACTAAATTATGAAAATTCATGAGTAATTTATCAATTATATTGAATAAAAACTCATAGATGAAGTCAACTATTGTTTTCCATATTAGAAAATTTAAATATGTATTTTATAGCAGTTATGATTTGAAATGTTTTTTTGATTTTTCATATTACCGAGTATCTCAAAGCTTTCTTAATTAGTTTGCATTGGAAGCATTTATTTTTATTGAACTATGTATTTCTATAAGTTATATATAATAAAAATTAAATTATGGAGAAATAAAGATAATAAATAAGAATAAAGAGCACTTCCTCATTTCTTTTGCAAACCACAAGGCTGTCTATATAAAAATCTTTATGATTCCCTATTTTCTAAATGTTTCTCTTTAGTAAATCACTAAATGTAAAATAACTCAAATAGAGAATATTATTCCATGGAGATATATGATATATATATATATATATGTGACATATTCAACTGTAATTTTCTCTTTGACAGCAAAGAAAAATCTGATTTTTTGCAAGTCATAGATACATACATTTACAATAGAATATAGAGGGATACATACACAATAGAATATTTTATATATCTTAATGTATTAACATCATACTGATATACAGCAAATAGGTATTATCTCTATATTTATACACAGCATACACACATATAATACTCCAATAAAAAGGTTCCAAATGGCTTTGTTATCTACCATCTGTAGCCCCATAGGACTTAAAATTCTGTTGTTTTTGTCTTCTCAGTGCTGGTGACACAAGTGTATTTGTTTGCTAGGGATGCTATAACAAATACCACAGACTGGGTTCTGGAGGTTGGAAGTTCAAGATCAAGGTGTTGGCAGTGTGCTTTCTTCTGAAGCCTCTCTCTAGATGCCCATCTTCTCTTCTTCCCCGTGTCTTCACATGGTATTCACTCTGTACTTGTGTCCAAATCTCCTCTTATGAGAATACCTGTGATATTTGATTAGGGCCCACCCTAATGATCTCATTTTAACTTAACTGCTCTTTTTTTTAAGATTTTATTTATTTATTTGACAGAGAGAGAGAGAGAAAGAGAGAGCAAGGGAAGCAGCAGAGGGAGAGAGAGAATCAGGCTCATCTGCTGAGCAGGGAGCCTGATGCGGGGCTTGATCCCAGGACCCTGGGATCATGACCGGAACCGAAGGCAGATGCGTAACAGACTGAGCACCCAGGTGCCCCAACTTAATTACTTCTTTAAAGATGTGTCTCCAAAAACAACCACATTCTGGGGTACTAGGACTTAAGCATATGAACTTATGAGGAATACATTTCAGCCCTTAGCAACAGATATGTTTGGTTTGTGAAATTAATTGATCTGTATGCTCACCATTTGGATAAATAAACACATACACAGTAAAAAGAAGCTTGAAATAAGAGTTCTTTGAGCTGCTCTCTACTGACCCTGTGCCTTTTGCTTTAGCTGAACCTTTTCTTTACCCTGGCCCAGTCTTGCTCAATTTGAATGCTCATCCTAGCAGTCTTATCCTTTGGATTCATCTCTATATTCTGGAAGAAAGATCTTCTTTTAAAACCTATTTTTATTTTTTTTCTGACATACTGAAGGCTTAGACGGTTCTGCCCCCTAACTCTCTAATTTAGTGGGTTCCATTTGATCTCATGAATCAGTTGGAGCCCCTTGTAGCCCTCTATTAGTCTTACAGGTTTCATTCAGGTTTCCTTGTGGTGGCTTCTACTCTCCTTCAGGCAAGTATTTATTTCTATATCTGTCTTCTTTGGCCTTTAGCATCAGGAGAACTCCCTGTTCTCCTCCCTTCAGGATTTCAGCCCAGCTAGTAGTTGCTCACAGGTGTTGCGAATTCTGTAGGTAGTGAGTGTTCTAAACTACATCTTGATCCCTAGTTTACCAGAAGCCAGTGTTTGCGTTTATTGTTTTTTTTTTCTGTACCAGGTGCTATTCCTATTTTAAGAGAAGACTGGTAATGATTCTAAACAATAAGTCATGGTCAAGATCTTAGTAGTAAATCCTTATTTTTATACGTTTTAATGTTTTTTTTTAAGATTTTATTTATTTATTAGAGAGAGAGAGCACGTGTGCTCGTGCACACAAGTTGGGGGGGAGGGGCAGAGGGAGAAGTGGATTCCCTACTGAGCAGGGGGCCCCAAGTGGAGCTCAATCCCAGGACCCTGAGATCATGACCTGAGCTGAAGGCAGTCGCTTAACAGACTGAGCCACCCAGGCATCCCTTAATGTTTCAGTTTCTAAAAATAATGATTTTATGTTAATTTTAGTAGTGAGAAATAATGAAGGTGAACACTGAATGCTCAAAGAAATCTAATCAGATTACATTTAAAATTCTGGGATTGTGCATAGTTATAGTGCCTGCCCAACCACATGCTTGTCAGGTTTCTGGGCATATGGACTGATAAAAAATTCTAACAGCTATCAATTATTAGTAGAGAGGTGGTTTCTAGTAACATGTATTCACAGAGTTCAATGGACTTTAAGAGATTCAGTATATTTAAATCCTCAAATATTAGGCCATATTCAACATGAAATTATAATTTTAAAAATAGGCCAACAAATAAAGCTTATACATAGATTCCAAAAATAAACAGAAAGTATATTACTTTATATTACATATTTTATATTTAATAAGACATATGTTATATATATTATGAGAATATACTTTACATATACGTGTTTCTATTTTCAATGTATATGGCTCATAATATCTCCTTAATAGAATAAAGGAGATTTAAGTTAATATATATTTCATTTGAACCCTAGTTTCCTTTTTGTAATATAATCACTATTAATTTTTATTATATATCCTTCAAGATTTTTAAGTGACCTAAATATCAGTTCATTAAATAAATAGGAATATTCTGTGCATTCTTCTGAACATTACCTTTCCTCTTTAATGACATCTTAGGTACTCTTCCATATTAACACATAGCTCATTTTTCTATGATTTGCATATTATCCCATTGACTAGACATCTCTATAATTTATTTATGCCAGGCCTATTGAGGGATCTATCCATTGTTTACATACTTTACTATTACAAACAATGCTGCAATAAATATCCAGTATGCAACTAGCCCAGTTTTAAGGGTTGAAAAAATTTCTCATGCAATTCAAATGTATACACAGTTTTGTATTCTCAAAAAAAATCATAAACTCAATGAAACAGGTATCCAGAACTAAGAAAATAGACTGGTATAAACTAGAAAGAAAAGACAATGAGAGAAAATAAAGAAAAAGTTCATTTCAGAATTCAAGACTAGAAGTGTACCTGCTAAATCTCCCTGGTGGAACTTAAAAGACTAAGCCTGTAGAGCCACTGTAACAGATTAGCAACCGATTTCCACATTAAATGGTTATTTAAGTTGTATGTAAAAAACTAAACAAGAAATACAGTCTAAAGGACAAGGCTTAACTAGAGTTTCAAAGATATAATTAAAATCAATGCAATATTTCAAATATTAATGGATAAGAATGTAACTCAAAGAAAAATCAATACATATGGGAAATAAGCCATTTTGACACGGTTTCTAAAGCATACTGAACATCAGTTGAACATAAATCTTCAAACAGAAAGAGCACAAAATATATGAAGTAAATATTTAGGAAATAAAAGAGGGAAACCAACAGGAAAACAATGGTGCCTTCTTCAATAATTTGACTTCAATCATAACAAATGGAGTAAATAAAAAATATATAGAACAGATATGCTAAATCTCCATGCATTCTGAGGCTAACCAGGTAAAGCTGGGTGTGGAATAATCTTATGTAAATAAGTAGAAACTACAAAGACTTTGATATAAGGCAGAAACTACAGACTTCAAATGGTATGCAAGTAAAAAAAAATATTGTACTCTCGAAACAAATGCTTCTGTAGGCCAGTTTGTTACTTAAGTCGCATAAACATAAAAGTTCTATGCTCTCTGAAATAAAATTCACTAAGTCCATATAGATGTAAAGACAATTGGTCACTTTCTATGATCATAAGATGATAAACCTTGCAATTCCTATTATAAGTGCACGTATGACTGACATCAGTGAAAAGAGTTAAATGAAACTAATGCTTACAAGCAAAAGATAATTTCAGCATCTATTCCTTATTTTAGGTGTGTATTCATAATAACTGCATAAAAATTCTTGCACATATTAAAGATAAGTCTACATAGCATTGGAGAAATTTACATTAGATTTGGGAAAATTTTACTACTCTACATACTATAAATTAACATTGATCATCATTCAATAAATATTGAACTACCATATGTCAGATACAATTATAGGCACTGGTAGTTCTAACACATGTACACCTTACATTAAAGGTATGAATTTATGACTAAAGATAATAAAATTACAAGTTTTGCACATAACATGATTACCTAGGAAATATAAGAAAACCAGCAGAGAAAATAAGTCATTTTAGGACCTGAGAGATCAGTAAGATAGTCAATTAAATAAATATAGAAAAGCTTAGAAACTTCTTACATATTTGTAACACCCACTAAGAAACTGAAATAGAAAAGAATTCATTTTTTATGACAAGAAAAATACAAAATACCTATATATGCTTTTTAATATAGATATTAATATGTTACTAAACTGTAATGAAGAAAATAAAGAACTTCAATAAACAAAGAGCCCTATCATGTTCTTGGTTAAGAAGAGTAAATATAGCAAAACAGCAACAAAAATTATACATAAATATACAAAAAATTTAATTCCAAAAGAAATTTTTAAAAAACTTTGGAACTTGCTATCAAGAATATATACAAAGAATGTTAAAATACTTTTTAAAAGGTAATGAGGGATAAGGTTCATACTGCTAAATAGTTAAATAAAATACAAATCTCTAATAGCTTAAAAAGACTACCCTTGAGGACTTAAAATTTCCAGACTATACTGGTCAGATAAAGAAATGAAACAGGGGAATAGAAAAATAAACGTGTGTGTGTTTCAGTGTGTGTTTTTCTGTTTGCTTATGTGTATGTGTGTAGGTTTTCTAGAACATTATGTTATATATTAAATATGCAATTATGAAAACAGGAGAAAATAATTCATTTAAGTAACTGTGTTTGAATGATTTGTTAACTCTGGAAAATGATGCTAGATTGTGTCTGCCTAGGGTAAAATTAGAAAGAAAATACGACAAACAAATACAATGCTTAGATTTTAACTGATATCCCTATTCTTACATCATGAAAAAACAATAAAGGTGTAATCACATAAAGTCAGATTAGATTTATTAAGGAAAAACAAGTAAAGAATTATTTTGTGCTAGGTCTTCCTGTATGAGGTCTGGGACATGTCCAAATCCATTATTTTTAAAATTGTAAGAGATGTTCCTTTTTGTCTCCTAAGCGGGTGCCAAGCAAGGCACAATGCTTTTTCATTCGACCTCCATGTTGCTAGACAGGATTACACAAATGCTGTTGCAGGTCACAATGGTGTCACCCATCCCTGTTCAGCTTTGTAATTTCTGCACTCTGTCCGTCATTTATGTAAAGGAGAGTGAGTCATTTTCTCGGACACCCCTTGGAACTAGGCGGGCAGGCAGTCTGGCAATAGAACGGCAGTGACTGACATTATCCATAATTCAACTTGCCGACAAGGATTGGCTGATCAATAAAAACAGTCTTTTGACACAGATGACAATTTGTTCTTCATTGATTGTCAGGTGATGAGTGATTTCCCACATCTATCATTCATGCTTCTTATATATTATCCTGTTTCTTGTCTTGAATGTTTCTTGACTCTGATTATAGGTTCCCTGCCTTAATCAAAGTGAGGAGGACAGCATTTTTATTCTCATTTTATCCACACATTAACACTTGGAATTTGATTCATGTCACCAGATTCAATTTGCTTTTCAAAGTTTCCCAGAATTTGCTGCTTGCAATGATATCTTCTGATTACAAAATAGATTCATCTATCTGGCTCTTGCCTCCAGCATTAGGGCAGTATCTCCAAGAACACTGCAGTTAACCTTGTAATTGTTCTTTGGAGTCCTCAAGAGCTATTTAGGGTGTGTTCACTACACGTTTCCTTTTCTGTTTTGCCTTCCCTTTGAATTATGTTCTAAATGTCCCACAGTGCCTATGGGAGGTTCTTTGCCACTCTCTCTGTTGACTGCCTATGCAGTCGTCTCCAGATACATAGGGGGTAACTCTAAATATGAAAATATGACTACCCTTGAAGACTGAACTGTTGTTCCCGAACTCACATCTGAGTTATCTGTGTAACAGATTTAACTGTCTTCCCTGGTGACTGCTACCTCTGGTAGTCAAAGAAACACACAAGCACAGGTGTAATGATATCTCCATTCTCGGCTTGCAGATCTTCCCCCCACCCCCCTCCGGCACCGGCAGGGTGTATGAGTTCTTCAGGGGTCAAATCTTATTACATACATGACTGTCAGAATTACCTCTCTCTACAGAATACTGAAGCTTTGCTATGAAACCATGTTTACCTGTGTGTCAAGTCTTCTTTTCTCAGTTCTTTCCAAGAATGATCTAGTGAGCACACATGGGAAGGAGGCTCCCTATGTTAGCTAGTTAACTATACAGAGGATCTGACAGTATTTACATTGAAATTGGGACCCTGGCTATACTTATTTTCTTAAAATAGTGTTTTCCATTTATTTGACAATTAATAGATAGTTGCTATAAAAAAGTGAAATACTTGTAAGAATATAAGAAAAGACATGCAACTCTGTCTCAGAAATAATTAGCAACTTTTTAAAATTTCATGAAAAATAGAAAAAATATAGTTCTATGTAGCAAGATAGATATTATTTATATAGTGTTGTAGGTTAATGAATAAATGTAATCATACGTATTGTTATAAGATATTTGTTTATTTATTTAGACTTATTTTAGAGAGAGTGAGCATGAGCAAGCGGAGGGGCAGAGGGAGGGGGGAGAGAGAGAGAGAGAGAAGTAGACTCCCGCTGAGCTCAGAGCCCAATGTGGGGCTCTATCTCATGACCCTGAGATCATGACCTGAGCTAAAGTCAAGAGTGGGACGCTTAACCGACTGAGTTGCCCGGGCACCCCTTAAATTAATATTATAACATGACAGCTATTCTATGTTGATATCAGTAGCAGTATTCTTATTAACAATAACCATAATAGTAATCATAGCTAACATTTGATGTGTGTTTATTATATACCAGACTCTATCCCAACTGCTTTACATACGGGAACTCATTCATTTGCCTCAACAGCCCTGTGAGTCATATAATATTATATACCATCTTTGAGATATAGAATTAGAATTCGGGATTTTCTAGGTATTATACAATAGTTCTTAGATGGCAAGGGTCCATTCACAGAAGAAAATGTAGAAATATTCAATAAAATACAACACTCAGGCATACTAATGATTAAAAATGTGTGTTAAGGGGTGCCTGAGGGGCTCAGTTAAGTCTCCCACTCTTGATTTCAACTCAGGTCACGATCTCAGGGTCATGAGATTTAGCCCTGCATCAGCCTCTTCTTGCACTGAGTATGGAGCCTACTTAAGATTCTCTCTCCTTTTCCCTCTCTCTCTCTGGCCCCCCTCCCTGTGTGCTCTCTCTCTAAAAAAATAAATAAATAATGCAAGTTAAAGTAAGAATAACCTATCTTCAATTCATCCACAATACTTTTAAATTAAAAATATGATTTTTTTTCATAGTGGTTGAGTGTGGGATTAGAGTTATCATCATATAATGTAGTTAATTAGGCATGCAAATGATAACAACAAAGAGGCTATAAATCAAAATTTAATTTGTAGTATTTTATTCCTAATATAATTGGATGTGTCTGAATATTATATAATAGGATGTTTATTCTATCAGTCTTCATAATATGCTAATGTAAGAAATAAGTTAAATGTTCACTAATTGTACAAGGGTTACATAAATTATATTCTATTTGTATAACTGAACATTGTAAAACCATTCATAATTGTCCTAAGTATATTTGATTGTGTGGATGGACATAAAACAGTGATGCATGCAAAAAGGAGGGTCAGAAAAACTGGGTGTGATATTATTACGCATTTAAAACCTGTGTATATATACATTGCAAGAACTCTAGAAAACATATTTACCAGAAACAAAACAGCAATGTCTGTTACTGGGTGGTGGCATGCTCACAGTGTTCTGCTTTCTTTTAAATATATACTTTTGTAACACTTTTTAAACAAGAAAATCAAGAAAATAAAATATTAGTAACGACAGAGGAAAATATATTTAATTTGATAAAAAAAAATTTGTTTCCAAAAATTTTATATTCAATGATCTTTTCTAATGTTCCTGTGTTTTAAATTTTAAAATATGTCTATTTTAAATGGTTTGGAAATTTTATGTGAGGTTTTGGAATGTATATTTAAGTTTATTCTTTAAAAAAATGGATAAACAGTTAATCCTGATACTTTCCTAGATATTTATTCCATCTTTTAATGATGGCTCCTGACCATACATATTTTATGTTCTCTTTCTGGGTTGTATAATGTATTCCATTTAATTATCTGTCTATTATATTGTCTCAGTTCCACACTGTTTTCATTAAGCCATTGAATGACAGTTTCAAGAGGTTTCTAGCTGGTAAAATGTCATATTCCCAAATTCATTATTAAGTTTTTATTTCTAATTTTGATAATCCTATCCCATGCTTTAATTATAGGAAATAATTCCTTGCACCTGCCTGGTAATTTGACATTTACAAAGCATATTCTTATACACCATTCCACAAACCCTTATAAAAATACTGTCAATGAGATGCTATTATGTTTTTTCAGCAGATGAGCACACTAAAGGTCAGAGAGGTTATCACCACCCGAGGAAATTATTACACTGTTAACACGAATTCACATCTAATGTCTGTAATCTACTGAATTTAGGATGTCATTAATTGCAATATTTACTAACATTTCATACATCAGAAATAAAAGTGAAACCGCTTCAAAGCATTAAATGGAACAAAAATCAAAAATGGCTGCGCTAATGCTACAGCAAAGCTCCATTTTATTTTTTATTTAAAGATTTTATTTATTTGAGAGAGAGAGAGAGAATGAGAGATAGCAAGCATGAGAGGGAAGAGGGTCAGAGGGAGAAGCAGACTCCCTGCTGAGCAGGAAGCCTGATGTGGGACTCGATCCCGGGACTCCAGGATCATGACCTGAGCCGAAGGCAGTCACTTAACCAACTGAACCACCCAGGCGCCTGCAAAGCTCCATTTTAAAGTAACCTTTTTCCTCTTTTCCACAAATCTCCTCTCCTCCTTTCTTAGCCTGTTGTTTCTGGAACCCGGTACTACCCTGAAAAAAAATCTACTGAGGCCTGCAGCACCACACAATTCCTGTCCAAACTAGCTAGGTCCTGTATTTCCCTATAAACCCACACAGCCCCTTACTCCCCGCGGGCTTGCAGTTTTCAAAGCCATAGCTGGCTGCAGCCTCCTTTGCCGGCAAAACGAGAAAGCAATTGTTCTTCTTTATCCTAAACTCTGTCTTCCCATTATATTCTGGCTCCAAAGCACAGAGGTCAGTTTTCCACAACAAAGCACTGTTAAACTGTGGAAAAAGTATTCATATCACTTCAGCTTTATATTTTATTTTTATTGTAAAAACACTGTGGATTCTTTTACACATTAATTTTCATCATATATTATGCTGCTCTAGTTTTAGATCTTTCTATATGCAACTTACTTTGTTTAAATGCTGAATGTTTATAAAGTTTTGAAGATATTTTAAACAATGAATCTCTCTCCATATATATATATATACACAAAATAATATACACACATATATATGCATAAATAATTTAAATAATGGCAAAAACTTTGACTACATGTATAGGAAATGAACATCATATTGTTGATTAAGAAACTAGGGGTTTAAGTTGCTACTGATTATAAAGCAAATCCCCAGTTGGGATAATAAAATTTGAAAAAGTGCTCATCATTGAATAAATGAGATAAAATGTTTTTATGCTTTCATCTCCAGGTCAAAGACATTTACCATCTATCTAGTATCATTAACTCTCACATAAAAGAATTAAAAAAAAAAGGATAAAGAGGCATAGCAACATTAGATCCTCTTAGCTTCCCTCTGGTTCACATCCTTCTGAACATTAACAAATATTTAAGTACCTAATACTTGCCAAGACTCTACAATGGATTCCTAGTTCCCAGAAAATAAGTATTTACATATAAATATATATAACTGGACATTTCAGTTTAATCTCAAGCCATTTTGCATCCAATTTCTATCTTGCGGATAATTCAGTTCAGTTCTCCTGAGCTTGTTTTCTTGTTGTAAAGATGGGCGTGATTACCTCCAACCTCTCCGCCTGGGGGAGGTAAAACCAAAAGTCTCAAATAGTTTTTTATGACATAGTAAGATATTTTTGACAGATTTTTAATAAAAATAAAGCAAGATACAAAACTGCCCACCAAAGATGGCTTTATTCATTCAAATAAAAGCCACACAAATAGGAAAAACAACCTGAATCTAAATAAAGAGCTAATTGTGGTAATATCTTGGCTTAATTTTTCACTTTTATTTCATGAGCATTTGGTTTTGTAAAATAAACATGTATAAAATAAACTCAGAAAAGTGCACATTAAAATGTTTTAATATAATGGCTTGGAAAAAAAAAAACCCTAGAGAAAAAGAATAAAATAAACCAAAGCAAAGTTGGATATAAATTTCCTTATACTGCATATTGAAAATATATTTTCATTTTTACAAAATCTTGAAGGTGAGAACACAGCTTGTAACAAGGTTTCAGAGTGTACCACTGAAAACCATCTCTAGTTGACACTGATTTGTCATGCAGTTCCAGCACTACTTATGTTTCCACTATCTGCTTACTTCATTCAATTTTTGTCATTTCTTGCTGTCAGAGGATTTCACTGTTTGAAGACCTTAGACCACAGTGTTAAAAAAAGGTACAATAGGGGCGCCTGGGTGGCTCAGTTGGTTAAGCGACTGCCTTCGGCTTGGGTCATGATCTTGGGGTTCTGGGATCGAGCCCCGCATCGGGCTCCCTGCTCGGTGGGAAGCCTGCTTCTCCCTCTCCCACTCCCCCTGCTTGTGTTCCCTCTTTCGCTGTCTCTCTGTCAAATAAATAAATAAAATCTTTTTCTTAAAAAAAGGTTCAATAAAAGTTATAAATCTGATTATGCTACTTATCTTGTTGTAAACTTCAAATGGATCCTCTTTCTGCAGAATAATATTGGATTGTAGAAGATTTGCTTCTTTATTTCGGTCTCCTGATTTCCCAGTTACGTTATACCTCCATCCTCCTCTCCAAAATAAAATAGCATCCAATGGCACAAGTCCACCAGGACTTTCATCTTTGTGTCCCCATAAATACTGACATTTCTGACTTGAATCCCTTCTTATCTTATTAACATGGAAAATATTTTATATTTAATTATGTTTTATATGTCTAAAGAGAATAGATTATGGATATATGCTTCAATACTCAAGTCAGAGGCATAGTTCCCTGCTCTGTGCTACTAGCACAAAACATTCAATATAGTCCTCGATTGACCCTTTTTAATATCACATTGTTATTACCAATAATTTATTTGTGACTTGTTCCTCACCTCCTTCAGATCTTTACTCAGTGCAACTTTTCAGTGAAGCTTTCCTTCAACCCATTTTAAAATTGATTCTATCACCCAACACTCCTTATCTCTAGTCTCTGCTTTTTTAAAAATACATATCATTTATCCTCCTTCTGTTAAGTATACATTAATTACTTTATTGTTTATCCCTTTTCCCTCATATAAATAGAATCATACAGTGCATAGCCCTTGATTCTGACTTCTTTCACTTAGCATAGTATTTCAAATTTATCTGTGTTGTGTGAAACAGCAGTACATTTGTTTTTATTGATCAGTAGTATGCCACGGTATGACTATGTCCTACTTTTTTATCCAATTAATAGTTGCGGCATTTTGTTGTTGTTGTTGTTGTTGTTATTTCCAAATTTGGGAGATTCTGTAAAAATCCACCATAAACATTTTTAAATAGGCATCTGAATGAAGAAAAAATTTCATTTATTGGGCAAAACTTAGGGTGTGGTTGCTGGGACATACGAAGAGTGTATGTTAAAATTTTAAAACTGACAAGTGGCTGGCCAAACTGCCTGTGTCATTTTGTGTTCTCCAGGAACTTATGAAATTTCCAGTTGCTCTGCATCCTTTCCAGAACTTGGTATTGTCAATTTTATAATAATGATGATGATATCTTGATTTTAACCATTCTAATAGGTGTGCATGCTATTTCTTTGTGGTTTTAGCTTGCATTTCCCTAATGACTCATGATGTTGAACACCTTGATAAGTGCTTATTTTCCATCTGTAAAGGTGAATTGTCTGTTCTAATAGTGTGTCCTTTTTTATTTAATTAGGTAGTTTGTGTTTTTATAATTGAGTTTGAAGTTTGAAAATATATTTTGGATATGTTATTTATTATACATATAAAGCACACAAGTACCGCCTCCAAATCTGAGACTTGCATTTAAATCTCTTACAATAGTTTTGAAGAGAAGATCTTAATTATGATGAAGTCCATTTATCATTTTCCATTTATAATTCATTTTAGTGGTCATATATAAGAAATTTTTGAGCTAAAAGTCATAAAGATTAAAGATTTTCTCAGGTTTCCTTCTAGATGTGTTCTATAATTCCAAGTTTTACATTTTTACTTATATCCATTTTGAGTTATCTTTTTTACATGACATAAAGTATTATTGGTCAATGTTTTTCTTCTCTTTTTTTTAGCATGTGGATTTTTAAATAACATATTTGTTGAAAAAATCCATTCTTCATTGAAATATTTTTATATATTTACCAAAATCAATTGGCCATATACTTTTGTATCTATTTCTGGACTCTCAATTAAACACCATTGTTATTTGTGTCTATATTTTCACTAATAGAATACTGTCTTGATCACTGTAGGTTTATGGTAAGTCCTGATACCAAGTAGGGTACATACTACAATTTTTATCATCTTTCACTGAATTGTTTTGGCTATGCTAGTTTCTTTGATTTTCACAAGGATTTCAGAATCACATCATTGATTAATAAAAAAAAAAATCTTCTGTGATCTTAACTACAGAATCAAAACTGTGATGTGAGGGCGCCTGGGTGGCTCAGATGGTTAAGCGTCTGCCTTCGGCTCAGGTCATGATCCCAGGGTCCTGGGATCGAGTCCTGCATCGGGCTCCCTGCTCCTTGGGAGCCTGCTTCTCCCTCTGCTTCTCTCTCTTTATCTCTCTCCCTCTGTCTCTCATGAATGGATAAATAAAATCTTAAAAAAAAAAAAAACTGTGATGTGAATTAAGTAGTACATTACAATGCAATTACATTATAAGTTAGTGTATTACACATTCTAATTGAAAAACAGGTTGTCAGAATAGACAAGTGTAAACAACTTTATGTTATCTGTAAGAAACACTTTAAATATTAAAATTAAATATAGGTTGAAAGTATATAGCCTGAAAAAGATTAACCATGCAAATAGCAAGCATTAGAAGGCAAGAATGGCTATACTAATATCTGATAAAATTAGATTTTAATATAATGCATATTACCAGAAATGGTGATATTTTATTATAATAATCAATTCATTAGGAAGACAGCATAACAATTGCTTATGTGCCTAGTATCAAAGCTCCAAATTATATGTAGCAAAAAACTGAGAAAACAAAAGGGAAAAATAGACCATTCCATAGTCACAATTGGACATTCTGCACTCCTTACTCAGCAACATAGAACAGGCAAAACAAAAATCACTGTAACTGAGTATCTGAATATCATTATCAACCAACTGTCCTAATTGATATTTAGTGAACAACTACACCAAACAACTTCAACATAAACATTCTTTTTGGACAATATAGTATGTCCATTAGGATATACCACATATTATACTGTAAGATAAGTTTCAACTGTTATAAGACAGTTCTCTATTTGCTCTCTTTTAAGCAGAAACACTAACAGTCCTTTGTTTCTGACAATCTTTTCAAGGATGTTTATACAGTGAACAGGAGATAGTAACTCTCTCAAAAGAAAGGACAGGGGTCTTTGTGGCCCATAATAAAAGATTTGGGTTCCCTAGGTCAAGGTACCTCACCTGTAGCTGCTTGGATAGGCATCTATCTGGGTTCATCCTCATCACCTTCATGGGACTTGGGGGCAAGAAGAACTGATGTGATATGATGCTCTACTCAGCTTGTTGTGCTGTGAGTAATAGTCTTTGTCTCTTACCCAGGAGTTGCATGTCTTCTACCAGTAAGTGTGAAACTAATTTGTTAACATACAAATAGGATAAAAATCTACTCACAGTTCTTGATAGTTCTGGCAATGAGGATGGGATGTTGACAAAGAAATGGCTTTGTGGAAGTGGAAGGTTGAGGGTCTGGTGGAATGAATGACAAGATCTGATCAAATTGTATGGTCAACGGGGTAATAAATGGCCCTCCACATTATTGACTATCAGTGAGGAGGTACAGGTTGGTGGTTATAGGCCAAATACCAGAACACAGCTTTGTTAAATGGTGCCATCTTCTTGCCAGCTCTCCATTAAGTAGGGAGAAGGAGTCTTCCTCACCAGTCTGCCACTCATCTTTAGATCTGCTCCATAAAGATTTATTCTGAATGTTCAGAAGGTTCACCACCATTTCAAAAGATACTTACAGAAATGTGTACTTCACTGACACAAAATAAGGGAAGTTTGTGACCACCACATACAGAAACAAGATGAATCATTAGAACTTGGATTAACTGAAAAATAAGGGATGGGGAGCACAATGCTTGTCCAAGTTGAAAGTCTAGAGCTGGGCGTCTTATGTCTTAGTCTCATTCTACATCTCTTATGCCAACTTTAGATCCATTCAGAGATTAAAAAAAAATCTGAGTTGCGTGTGTGTGTGTGTGTGTGTGTGTGTGTGTGTGTGTGTGTGTGTTGTTTTGTTTGTTTGCAGGGGACCCTAGTTGCTATAAGCAAGATCTGGACTCTCAGATTTTTCCAAAACAGACAAACTCCCATGCTAAACCATAGATGAAGCATTGCTTAATATTCATATTGGGTAACAATGCTGCTGAATGTTACCCAGCCGGGAATGAGACACTGACCCAAATGAATGTTGGTCAATTGGCAATTATCCAAACTTTCCTAGAAAACTCATATAACCCTTATGTTAAAATTTGGTGAGAGCCTAAAAGATGTTATCATTACAACTGGGAAACAAATGCTTGCAATTAAAGTAAATTTCTTAAGGAATGTTACTACTGTGTGAGACAAGCCTGAGTCAGCCAAAGGGTGCAAATACTATGGCCCCATTCAGAAACAATATAGCCGTGAGTCAGGGGGGTCCCCAGAGAGAAAATAGATTGTGTCAAGAGTGATGACCTTGGGGCGCCTGGGTGGCTCAGTTGGTTAAGCGACTGCCTTCGGCTCAGGTCATGATCCTGGAGTCCCGGGATCGAGTCCCGCATCGGGCTCCCTGCTCGGCAGGGAGTCTGCTTCTCCCTCTGACCCTCTTCCCTCTTGTGCTCTCTATCTCCCATTCTCTCTCTCTCTCAAATAAATAAATAAATAAAATCTTAAAAAAAAAAAGCTTAAAAAAAAAGGAGTGATGACCTTGCCACTGGATATATGGCTTTGAAAGACTGAAAATACTAGAAAGTCTTTTTATTGGCCTGTAAGCAGCTACTGAATTGCTTGAAGGGGAAAGTAAATGAGCTTTATTTAATGGCATGAAACTGGTATCTCCCTTTGTGTACCTTGAATGTTCACTCGCTCTTTACTTTAAGGTCAGATGCTTTAAGGAAAAAGACTATTAGGGGTAGGGTGGAGGTCTCTCTGTCTCCAAGAAGCATTTAGGATCATATGTAACCAACCAAATATGATAGAAAATTTCAGAGTAGAGAAATTCAAACTTTAAAGTTTGACTAATGTTCACAGAAGCTAAAATGACCTTATGGTGGGGGTCTTTTGGACCAACTCAATTACTTTTGCCATTCTCATATGTGAAAGGTAATAGGAATTAATGTGTTTTATTCTCATACCTTACTGCTCTATAAATGCCAGAAAGGATTTATCCAGTTGGAAAGAGTACATAGAGAGAAGTGCTAATGGGACAGGGATAACTAAAATCCCTGGCATTTGCCATAAGAGATTGTGCCAGGATTTAGTATAAGTATCTCTACTCTCTGATATGCATATTCACTATATGAATACCATCCTCTTGCCTGGCAAGTCAGAAGCCTCAGTATCAATAAAGTTGACTACAGTGATATCATACCTGTACCAGCAAGGATGGTTGATAAATCCCAGCAAAATTCAAAAAACTGCTAGGTAAGTAAAATTTCTTGGGATTATGTGAGTGAATTCATAATGCTCAATCTCTTCAGCAAAGGAAGATTGCTGTGTTTGTTTCCACCCTCAAAAGGGACACTGAGCATCTTATTGGGCTCTGTGTATAAGAGACACTGAGTGCCTTACCTGAGTTTTCAGTTTGGTCATTTATACTGGTTAACCCACTAATCTGAATTCTCTGAGTGGGATCCAAACCAACAAGCTATTTTGGAAGCTGACAGGCAAGCTATGGCACTTTCTACATTTAGATCTAGCCTACAAATCTAACAACTCCTTTAAGTTACAATCTCTGTAACTGAGGATTCTGTGGATTGGGTCCCTAGGCAAAGGAAGGCAACCTTCAACCAGAGGTGCCCTTCACCTAAAGCAAATTTAAGTGTTAATTCTATATCAGGAGATGCAATACCAGGACAGTGTGCATTAAAGGGAGAAAAGACAGAATATAACCAAGCTGGTTATTGCTTCAGCATACATATAACCAATCATTTATCCATGTGAAATATCACTGTCAATTATGCTAGGCCATGAAAGAAGGATAGAAGGGTGATTTATCTGTATTTTCCTCCCATCATCTCTCCTTCACTGGTTAAACTTCACTCTTCTGCAATCCTAGGTTGTATCACCTGGTTCTTTAAGCTCTCCCCAGGGAGGCCAGATACCATGACCTATGGCCTGATGTTTCATGTATCTTTGAAAGCAAGAGGAAGAGCCAGCCACCACTCTTGATGGTGATATAACCAGGAACAGTGACAAGAGCCAGTCTCTGCAGAAGTGACTGGGGAGGAGCAAACAACCAAGTGAGGCTGAGAGGCCAGAGGTCTCTCTGATGTGGTATCAGATGCAAATTCTATTACTATTCTTGTTTTTTTTTTTTAAATTCCCTTACATGAATTGTGAAAAATAAAAGATAAGGAATCCTCTCAATGGTTGTTTAAAAGTCAAGATTCATTTGAAATCTCCTTTATCATTTAATCACAGATCTATAGGATTGTCACTTTTTCTATCTATTAAAGTCACATAAAAGTCTCCTGAAATGAATCAAAACACTATGATACTGGCACAAAAGTAGACACAGAGATCAATGAAACAGGATAGAGAGCCTGGAAATAAGCCCACACTTATATGGTCAATTAATCTATGACAAAGGAGGCAAGAATATACAACAGGGAAAAGACCATCTCTTCAATAAATGGTGTTAACAAAACTGAACAGGTAGAAGCAAAAGAGTAAAACTGGAGAACTTACACAAAAATAAACTAAAATGGATTAAAGACCTAAATGTGAGACCTGAAACCATAAAACTCTTAGAAGAAAACATAGGCAGTAATCTCCTGGACATCAATCTTAGTAGTGTATTTATGGACATGTTTCCTCAGGCAAGGGAAACGAAAGCAAAAACAAACTATTGGGACTACACCAAAATAAAAAGCTTCTGCACAACAAAGGAAACCAGCAACAAAACGAAAAGGCAACCTACTGAATGGGAGAAGATATTTGCAAATGATATATTTGATAAGGTTTTAATATTCAAAATGTATAAAGAACATACACAACTCAACACCCCGAAAACAAACAGTATGATTAAAAAATGGGGAGAGGACCTAAATAGACATTTTTTTTCCAAGAAGATTTGCAGATGACCGAGAGGCATATGAAAGATGTTCCACATTACTAATCATCACAGAATGCAAATCAAAAATACAATGAGATATCACCTCACCCCAGACAGAATGACTAGCCTCAAAAAGACAAGAAATAACCAGTTTTGGTGAGGATGTGGAGAAAAGGAAACTCTTGTGCACTTTTGGTGGGAATGTAAATTGGTGCAACCAATGTGGAAAACAGTATGGAAGTTCCTCAATAAATTAAAAATAGAACTACCATATGATCCAGTAATTCTACTACTGGGTATTTATCCAAAAAAATGAAAATACTAATTTGAAAAGATATATACATGCCTATGTTTACTGCAATACTGTTTACAATAGCCAAGATATGGAAGTAACCCAAGTGTCCATCAATAGATGAATGGATAAAGAAGAAGTGTTATAGATATATACAACAGAAAATTACTCAGCATAAAAAAGAATGAGATCTTGCCATTTGTGACATTGTGGATAGGCCTAGAGGGTATTACATTAAGTGAAATAAGTCAGAGAGAGAAAGACAAATATCTTATGATTTCACTTATATGCAGACTCTAAAACAAAACAAACAAAACAGAAACAGACTTATAAATGCAGAGAACAAACCGATGGTTGCCAGAGGGGAAAGAGGTGGGAGATGGGAGAAACAGGTAAAAAATAAAATGTACAAACTTCTAGTTTTAAAATAAATAAGTCATGGAAATGAAAAGTACAGCATAGGGAATATAGTCAATAATATTGTAATAACATTGCATGGTGATAGATAGTAACTACCCTTCTATGATGAGCACTGTGTAATGTATAGAACTGTCAAATTATTATGTTGTACACCTGAAACTAACATAATATTGTATGTCAACTACACTTTGGTAATAAGAATTTAAAAATAAAGACTGTTTCTTAGTCACCACACAGATTTCTTCAATAACAACATAGAGTCTCAAGGGGCACCTTGCTGGCTCAGTTGGTAGGGCAAGTGACTCTTAATCCCTGGGTTGTAGGTTCCAGCCCCACAATGGGTGTAGAGATTACTTAAAAAAATAAAATCTTAAAAAAAAAGAGTCAAAATAGCAGTCAAATTCATAGAAGCAGAGAGTAGAATGGCAGTAACCAAGAGTAAGAGAAAAGAGAGTACGACCTTGCTACATTATGCAGAATTGCTCAAAGGGAACAAAGTTTCAGTTATGCAAGATGAATAAATTCTAGAGATCTAATATACAGCAATATGAGTATAGTCAACAATATTGTGTTATGTACTTGAAATTTGCTAAGAGGGTAAATCTTAAGTGTTTCTCACCAAAATCAAAAACTAAACAAAGCAAAAAAGAAAAAGAAAAGAAAGATAGAAAAAGACAATGATAACTATGCAAGGTAAGGTTATTTCACAATGTGTACACATAATAAAACATCAAGTTGTGCATATATATATATATATATATATACACACACACACACATATACACATATACATAACTTTATTTGTCAATTATACCTCAATAAAGATGGGGGGAAGGAAACTAACAGCAAGAAAAAGACAAAAACAAAAACAGCAGAAATTACTTCCACTTTATTTCTATTTGAGAACAATTGCCTTTTGAGGGCAACATCAGTCAATATTTCATTGATGCAATTTATGCAATGTAAAGCAACAATTTCTCCCTCCTTTCCACCTTTCCTCTCTTCAACCAAGGCTCCCACATAACTTTCCTCTTGGTCTGAAAGTCAACAAGACCTGGTGCAAGTGGTTCATTAAATTCTAACACGACGTAATACTTGGTAGGGCATCCAGAGGGTTCATTTCTGACGAAACACATAGAAGAACCTGAATATCCTACTCTTTTCATGGTAAATGTACCAACTTTGACAACGCTTGTTGGGAATGACAAGCAACACTCTTAAGTCTCTCCTGTCCTTTTTCCAGCTCCTGTGTATACACTAACCCTCATAATTACTTCCAATTCCCTATACCCATTCTTTTTATTTATAAAGTCAGAGGTTTCTTTTAATAAACAGAAAAATGTCTATCTATACTCTGTAGACAGGTATATAGTTAATATAGGTGAGAGGACATTTATAGTTTTCAATATTTCTATGATTTATTGAATTATTTTTAGGTTCAGTCATCGCACTTATGTTGTTTTCAGTTCTCATACTATCTTGCCAGAAACAGATTTTTATTATTTTCTTTTTTCCACACGGCAATGACTTCTGTGTGGCTAACATGCAAATAATCATCTGTGTATTCAGCTCAACTACATCACTGGGGTCTGTCTAGCTTTTCAGAGCACTGCTGGCAATAGAACTTTCCAAAATGACAGATATGTCCAGTAGTGGCCACTAGCCACATGTGGCTATTGAAGACATATAATGTCTCAGTGGAAATGACTGAGTATTTTTAAAAAATTTTAACTAATTTAAATGTAAATGAAAACAGCTCCATGTGCCTACTATATGGGTAGCATAGTTTTAGAGAGTAGGCTCTATTTTCAAAAATACCATTAAAAACTACAGCCCATACATCAAGTAAGGTACAGTGCAGTCCACAATTTCAATTAATTATTTATAATATCCAAACTCCGTTTCTTGCAATGTAGAAATTTTGGTTGAGTTATTGTTTTCAAAGTGTTCGTAAATTAGCATATTTTACCATAAAAAGAGGTGACCACATTTTATTTATCTCCTTACTCTTCTAAGCGAGAGTACTTTTAAACAAAAGCTTTCACATCTAAGAGAAAAGAAAAGAACAGGGAAACATCTGAAAATACCCATTCTCATCCTGTATAGTTTAAAACACCATAGCCTGCTTTCTTCAAATAAGCAAAGTAAGGATTACATAAGGTAACAGACTACAGAGTGACCTTGTAATTTACACACTCAGGCATATTGGCTTCTACTTGGTGCCCTTTAGGCTGAACACATTTAAAGCCAAACAGTCAGTGTAAAGAGTGTTTTTTTTGAAGAGAAAAAAAAAGCAACAGATTTGATAGTTTAGAAAGGAGTTTAAGAATATTTCCAAAAGCAGATAGTTTTTTCATGAATGTTTTCATCTAAGAAGTTGGTATATAAGGTACCCAGATGGTCTTTTTAGCATTGAACTTTGGTCTTACTTGCAAACATAACACCGTGTTGAAAAATTCAAGAAGTCATCATGAACTCAAAGTGGATATATAGACTCTAGCATTGTTTATAATTTCACAGGGAAACATTTGTTTTTTTTTCCCTTTATATATAAGTTTATACTGTAGTAATAGATCTTTTTATTGCCTTAAATGTTTTGGAATGCAGAAAAAAGAGACAATGATAAACACCTGCGTTCACACAACCAATAATTAACAAGCATAAGATTTTGGCATTTTTTTTTTTTTTTTAGAAATCTTAGTAACAAAATATATCACAGAAAAACCTGAAGTTTCTTTTGTTCTCTATACTATATTTTCAATCTTTTTCACAGTTTTATAATTTACAGGATTCCTCAACTCCTTGTATCCCAGACACACTTAGCAGCAACAATTTTGATGATTAGTCAGGGTTCAACTGGAAAACATAGAATCTGCTCTGGCTTGGATAAACCAAAGATGTTTATCACTGAGTCTAAAATTACTTAAAGATCCATTAGATAGAATGAAGAAATACTTGGTTAAGTGTCCAGAACATAAGACTTCCTGGTTACTCCATTCATTTCCTCCTGCAACCATTTCAAGGATTGCCCAAGCTTTCCTTCCAATCTAAGATTTATTTTACACATAGAAATAAGCCAACCTTGTGAATAATTGAGAGATTCGGCCTGTTTCTTTTCTTATTTTCCAGGATATAATTCTGCTTTCTCAAGGACTATGACAATTCTTAGTTTTCATTTGACCTGATCTTTCTTTAGTATTAAAGGCCAAAGTCTGTTAATTAACTAGGTATATGGATATTATATTAACCTAGCTATAGATTGGGTGAATTAAAGAGAATGGCATCTCTGTTTTTAGAAATTACCTTACTATTGACTAATAAACTTAACTGGTGGTGAACATACTATCTTTACAACAATTGTGGCTATCACATTTTTAAAAATCTCATCTTGGAATTGGACATGAAAATTTGATTTTTACTCCATTTTGGGGCTAGGTGTTATGCAATTGTGATCTTGCAGGATGAAAACATCTTCTCTGAAGTTCAGCTCTTACTTTTCCAAAATTTGGTCAGAATTGAATGAGACTAAAAAGGTAAGAATATAACAGAATACTAGTAACATACCAAGCTATTAATAATTATTAGCTGGTATATGTAGTAAATGCTTTTTGGTGACTCCAAACTGTTAGTCTGTTTGTGCAATACTCATATATTTGAAACGGATAGTCTAATTGCAGTAGCTCTATGGAGGAACTACAAAGATAAACAGATTTTTTTAAAAAATGGAATCACATATTTTAAAATTATTGTTAATTTATAGGTCAATAAGAGTAACCCTTAAAATACACTTGAGAATGCCATATACTCAAAGGCCTTTAACAAATGTACAGAAAGAAAAAGTTAACTCATTTTAAAAAAAGGCTATTATGAACTGGAAAGATGTTCGAATATCTTTTTTTTTCTTTGCTCTTCCTCTAATTCTCACTGCTCTTACAACTTTTCTACAGTCCCTTTCCTTTATATTACTTGTGCATATTTTTCTTGATTTCCCTTTCTTTCCTCCTTCCTACATTTGCTTCTTCCCTTCACTATGCTATAATATTGCACTTAACCATATCTACCTACAATCCAATTTACTACCTAATAGAACAGAAAATTCCCATCAAAAGCCTGTTTTGAATAGAATATGGGATTATAAAAATAAAACAATAAGCATGACAAGAATCCAGAAGCCATTAAAGAAAATATAGTTTAATTGACTAGATAAAATGTTAACAGCTTTGCTAAAGTATAATTGACATGTAATAAACCAAATATTTAAAGTCTAAAATTTGACAAATTTTGACTGACATATGTATCTCTGAAATCCTCACCACAATCAAGATAATGCAAATATCCATTATCCCAAAAAGTTTTCTTTTACTCCTTTATAATTTCATTATTCTGCCATTCTCCTTCCCAATTAACCAATAAAATTCTGTCAGTAAATATTAGTTTGAATTTTCTAGACTTATTCATAAATGGAATCTTATAGTATGCATAGTTTTTGTCTGGCTTCTTTCACTCAACATAGTTATTTTGAAATTCATCCCTGTTGTTGATTGCACCAGTTATTTATTTCTTTTTATTGATGAATTCCATTGTATGAATATATCAGTTCATATATTCATTCACCTGTTGCACATTTGGGCTGCTTCCAGTCTTACTCATTTTGAATGGCCCTAGCCATGAAAGACCTTGGCAAATAAGATACTCTATTTCTTTAGCACCGACCTTTGAGTCTAACTGCAAACTTAACTGCCTAGTTGGAATTGTCAAGAGTAAGCAGGAACTCAAAATGGATTTATAAACTACTTTTATATTTTTAATTTCAAGAGGAACCATTTGTTTCCCATATATAAATCTTTTTTGAATCACTTTAAGTGATCTACAGGGCACAAAAAAGAAAAAATAATAATAATAGAGCATCTGTGTTCCCACAGTCAATAATTAAAAAGCCTAACTGGCATTGTCTCAGCTCTTGTGCCCAAGAAGCTCCTGACAATGGCCAGTCGGCCAGGGTTTGCACTGGCACCCTGGGCAACTTCACCAAGGCCACTTTTGATGCCATTTCCAAGACCTCCAGCTATCTCACCCCTGACCTCTGGAAAGAGACTGTCTACCAAGTCTCCCTATCAGGAATTCACAGACCATCTTGTAAAGATCCATACCAGAGTCTCCGTGCAGAGGACCTAGGCTCCACTGTGACCACCGTATAGTTTTATATAAGAAAAATAAAGTGAATTAAAGCCTGTAAATAAAAAAATATATAAGTATATTTATTTATAATAATATATACTATAAATAAATAAATAAATAAATAGCCTAACTTTGTTGGGTTTTTTTTGTTTATTTGTCTGCTTTAGATATTTAGTAACAAAACAAAGGTAATATAGGCTCAAGTGATTCCATATAAAACATTTTAACAAATACCAGAATCATATCAAAAAGCAAATCATAGGTTGGAAAATATATTTGTAGGATATGTGACAGAAAATTGTTGGTATATAAAATTGACAGATTACTTCAAAAATAGAAAGTAAATGTTTCAAGTTTTTTAAATATGTCACATTGTCTCTATTATTTTTCTACATTAAACAATTTTAAAAAATTCCTTTTCCTTTTTCACTTCCACTTCCTTTTCCTATACCCCTTCTCCTTTCTTTTTTTCCCCCTTTCCTCTCCTTAAATTCTCTCCCTGAACAATTCAATTCTAAATCCATTAATGGGAGCAGAGCACTCCTGCCTCCTTCTGCACAGCACGTCAGAGTAGAATATGTAAGTCTAAGCTGGATGAGGAGGGAGTCAAAGGGGAAGCCATGTAAGAGGTTTTGGATCCCAAGCAGGGTGAGAATGACATCCACGTAGGAATGTGGGCATCTGTCCCTGTGTGATGGGTCAGAGCTGAGCAGGGTGAGGAGGAAATCTACCCTGGATTATCCTGGGACTGAGAGTCTGAATGTGGTGGGGAGGGTATTCCCACTAAGGAGCAGCTGAAGTGTGGTTGCAGAGCCCAAGAAGGGCAAGGCAGCATCTACATAGAGGAAGGAGTGGCAGCAGAAATGGAAGATTAATTATAAATTAGAAAATTGATCAAATAAGTAATTTTATTAAATACAATGGAAAACAGTTTTCCCAATGTAAACAATGAAATTATAAATATAAAAGTCTATGATATTAAATAGGAGTTTGGAATCTTGGTGTGTTCACAGTTTTCAATTTAAACAGATAAATGATGATTGGTAGATAAACTGGAAGTAAAATACATATACAGAGATGTGTGTGTGTGTGTGTGTGTGTGTGTGTGTGTGTGTGTGTGTGTAGACTGGGAGTAGCAAATTTCCAATATCAATGAGTATACCTAGCAACCAGATTTTGGCTTCTAAATTTTCTACTAAAACAAATCAGAACTCCTTGGGAAAATGGTTAATTCTAGAGTTGTGATAGGAAAAGTACAAGACAGTCTGGAACTTCTTACTGTGCCCCAAAGCAAGAGAGCACTAAAAGAATGATGGAAACATAACAAATGAACCCAAAGTCAGACTGACTTGGCCCCTAACTGGCCAAAGGGAGAATATTTTTGAATATCCAAGTAAATGATAATTATAACCCATTAAATATAAAGAAAACTAAAAAAAATTACATAAGCATGCATCATTTTAAGAATAGGATTTTTATATAGTTTCAAATTATATCTTTCCCAAAATCTTAATAATTATAAGGAAAAGAGAATCTTTCTGATAGAGAAACCTGAAACATACCAACTTTATTAAGTGATCAAAGAGAACATTAGTAATGAGGCAAAATTACCACCTGATAAGATACAGTGAAAAGAACATATCATCCTTGAGGAAGATACATGAGATGAAGATAATCATAAGAAAAAACCATACAAACATAAATTATGGTTAATCCACACAACAACTGGCCTGCAATCTTCAAAGCCAAAGAATATGCTTCAGTAAAGCTGAAACAAATAAATGCAATGAATGATTTTGAATTGGATCATCTTGTTATAAAGGATATCATTGGGAGATAGTAAAATTTGAATTGGGTCTAAGAGTTAGATGTTAGTAATGCACCTATGTTAATTTTTAATTCTTGAATTATGGGGCTTTGTTTCTTTTTTCTTTCTGTCTTGTCTAGAAGAATGTCCATGTTTCCAGGAAAAACACATTATACTACCTAGGATTGATGAGGTACTGGGTCAGCAATTTACTCCTAAATATTTCAAGAAAAAGATTATTCTCTATATTGTATTCCTAACTCTTCTATAGGTCTGTGCCTCTTCTACAATAAAAAAATTTAACGAATACTTAAATAAATACAAGTGGGAACACTATTCAGCATTATGATATAATAAGAAAACAAACAGAATGGAGTTAAATATACCATTTTGAATAACTTTTTAAGGAAATGTAAACATTGGACAACATCATTACCATTTATAGTTTTCTAAATGAATTGGTATGGTAATTTAATGATTTATAATTATATGCCTAAATAGCTCACATAACAATCTGTTTATATATATTTAAGTTAATTGTATAGTCAATGAGTTCCTCTCATATATCCTGAATAATCCTTATTAATTTCTTCTCAATGAATACGTGATGCTCTATTTGGTTAAACAAACACCTTAACCATCATAAATTAATGCAGGCCATGCACTTAATATTCACAGTAAATTCCATCTCAGAGAAAACCACATTGATAGATTAAAGGTGCTCCAGGCAAGAAAAATAATTTCAAAATCTCTTATTATTATTTTATTATTATTATGTTGAATTTAATTACTTCCCTCATTCCATAGCATTGTGCCTACTCTTTAGGGAACTTCTAAAAATCAATTATAAAGAACCAACATGTTAGGAAAATGTTGAGGATGTAGCATTTTTCAGTGATCTGTACACTAACTAAGAGGGAGAACAGATTTGGATTAAAGTTGTGGGTACCTGGACAACTCAGTTCTGTCTTTTTAATTCTTAACCTCTTTTCAAGAGCACAGATGAATCTAGTGTGCATCCCTCTTCCTCACAGCATAGTGTACCTATTGTTTTCTGATGTCTTTTTCTTTTTTTTTTATTATGTTATGTTAATCACCATACATTACATCATTAGCTTTTGATGTAGTGTTCCATGATTCATTGTTTGCATATAATACCCAGTGGTCCATTCAATACGTGCCCTCTTTAATACCCAACACCAGGCTAACCCATCCCCCCACACCCCCTCCCCTCTAGAACCCTCAGTTTGTGTCTCAGAGTCCATAGTCTCTCATGGTTAGTCTTTTTCTAAGGAGATAGGGGAAGGTTTCCTTTGAAGATCTGGGACACAAATAATGTCAGTTGCCTTAAGGGAGTTCAATTTTTGGACAGGAATAGGAGGAATAAGGAAAAAAATCTCTGATCCAAAATTGTAGGAAAACTCTTATCATTTGTGGGCCTCACAGAGTGAAGACTGAATCCTTTGACAGGGACAGGCTTGTTGAGACCACAAGGGGAGAACTGTTTGGTTCCATGGAACCTCTCTTTGACTAGGTAGGACCACACCTGCCAGGGCTCCCTGAGGATGAGTCAGGGCCTGCTAGCTGCAAGAGTAGCCACAGATAGTAGGAGCTGGACTTTGCTCTGTTTTCTCTTGAAATTTTATTAACATCCTATTTCAAGTGATAATCTGGTCTCAACAATTACTCTAGTGAAATAAGTAAAAAGTATAGTAGAAATGAAACTGCTATGAGGAAAGCAATAGCAGCCTAGGAAAGGCATTTGTCCAGAAGCTGCAGGAAGTTAGCATCACCATGATGTGATGATATTTAAAGCTAATACCAGAAATCTTCAACAACCATTTAGCTACTATGATAGTTAATAGCTGGCCTGAACTTGGGGAACAAATAATAATTCTCTAGGGATTCTCAGATAATGTACATATGGAACCCTGATTAAATATTAGACTTTTTGCTGAAAGTAAATGGCTCCCTAGCTGAACATGTTTTGTGGTATACATGAAAATGAGATTTAATAAGCTGGTAAAGACTGGGAAACACCAGAAATAATTTTAAAAGGAGGAAACAATTCTAAATGTATATTGAAATCACTGCACTGTACTGCAGATGAAGTTCTGAAAATAAAATATGTGTCACCCCCCAAAATATGCCAAATGACTTCAAACAATAGGTAGGACAAGGGGAATGTTAGCTTTTGCATTGAAATTCATCTCTACCCAGGAATTCAATGCACTGACTTATATATATATATATATACATATATATATACACTTTAAAATTTTTATTCAGGTATAATTAACATAGTGTATTAGTTTCAGGTATACAATACAATGATATTTTAAAATTTTTTTTAAAGATTTTATTTATTTATTCATAAGAGACAGAGAGAGAGAGAGAGACAGAGGCAGAGGGAGAAGCAGGCTCCCTGCTGGGGGGACCCTGGGACCATAACCTGAGCCAAAGGCAGACGCCCAACCATCTGAGCCACCCAGGCACCCTACAATACAATGATTTAATAATTAATACATTTCCCACTGCTCATCAAGATAAGTGTGCTCTTAATCCCTTTTATCTATTTCACCCATCCCCCACCTACTGCTCCTCTGGCAGCCACCAGTTTGTTCTCTGTATTTAAGTGTCTGGTTTTTTGTTTTTCCCTTTTTTTGTTTGTTTGTTCATTTGTTTTGTTTCTTAAATTTCACACACGAGTAAAATTTGTCTTTCTCTGTCTGACTTATTTCATTCAGCATTATACCCTCTAGGTTCCTGCATGTTGTTGCAAATGGCAAGACTTCATTCTTTTTTTTTTTTTTAAAGATTTTATTTATTTGACAGAGAGAGACAGCGAGAGAGGGAACACAAGTAGGGGGACTGTGAGGGGGAGAAGCAGGCTTCCCACGGAGCAGGGAGCCTGATGTGGGGCTCGATCCTAGGACCCTGGGATCATGACCTGAGCCGAAGGCAGACACTTAACGACTGAGCCACCCAGGTGCCCCGATTTCATTCTTTTTTATAGCTGAGTAATATTTCATTGTATATATACACTAAATCTTCTTTATCCATTCATCTTTCAGGGACACTTGGGCTGCTTCCATATCTTGGCTATTGTAAACAGTGCTGCAATAAACCTAGGGCTGCATATAACTTTTCAAATCAGTGTTTTCATTTTCTTTGGATAAATACCCAGTAGTAGAATTACTGGATCATATGGTAATCCTGTTTGTAATTTTTGGAGGAAATTCCATACTGTTTTCCACAGTGGCTGCCCCAGTTTGGATTCCCACCAACAGTCCAATGTACTCACTTTAAATGTTCCTCTAGTTGAGTAAAATGACACTTCTTTTCCAGGCTCATCCTGTATGAAAAAAAGATACTTGAAGAAGTTTTCCCTTAGGACATTCAATTATGTCCAGTTGTAGTACAACCTTCCCAAATGTGGCATCATTGGATAAAATGAAACTATCTTTATTAGAAAAGGCAATCATTCTCTTTAAATTATGAAACTTAAAAAATACACATGTTTAGTGTAATACCAAAGATGCTCTATGAAGGTTTGCTGATATATGTCTCTTGAAGACAATTCTTTTTGAAGGAAATGATTTTTACCTAGAATTACATACTAAAAGACTAAAAAAAACCTTTGTTTGTTGGAAACAATCAGGCTTTTTGGTTTGGGTTATGGCAAAAACAATTTTCTGGAATTTTTTTTAACATTCTCTCATTGCTTTGGCATAATACAGATTCCAAGTTTTCTAATCAGTCAATGACTATAATAAAGCAGATTCAAATCACAGTGTAGCTTAGCTATAGGTGAGTCAAAATTATTAGTAGTTATAGTGATCCTCAGAGTTCCTTTTAGAAAATAAGAATGCTGCTACCAGTAAATGAAGATGACAATGAAAAATCAGCACTCAGAGTGCAGCTTACTGATTATATCCTATTTTGGCAAGGTTAATAAATACAGCAAGAACATATTGATTTTGTTCCCTAATTTTCTCTTGTACCTTCCAATGAGGAATATCATACCCAATCACTATGATGGGGTAACACGCGACACTGCAACATCCAGGAGTACAGACTTGACAGGCTATACGACAGCTAATTCCAAAGTAGTTTGATCAGGGGACTATGGTCACAGGATAATACCAACACAACTGTGATCAGTCTTTTAAACTCAGTTGTTGAAACTGGTGAAAAATATCTCTCCATCAGACACATATTTACCATAGGTACAAAAACTACAAATGTTTGGGATGATTACTTACATAGTTGCACAAAATGATGAATGTATGTTACCTGCTAATTTAGAGTAATAGCTCAAATTCCTATCAATTTCAATGGTTTTCATGTCTAATCAGAAATGGGCATTAATCTTATCAAATTACAAATATTCCCTGTATTTACTCAACATACACTTTATGTAACATGTTGAAAAGCTATCATCATTAAGGTTTGCTCTAAAATTAAAAATAGTGCAACTACTACAAGAAATAGCTTTTCATTTGTAGAATCTAGGGAGGGGTTTTAAGCCACAGGTAAAACTTTTACCTGAGATATCTGAAGTCTTCAAAAGCTAAAAAAAACACAATAACAATTAATTTCAAATGCTGAAAATTCTTTGTATTGTCAGAGGCAAATATTTGAAATTAACTTTGGGACTTAGGACTACATGATTGTGTGTGCATGTGGGGGGTGTGTGTGTGTGTAGGAAGAAGGCAGGGTGTGGGATTGCTGCAATGCAAGCTTTCTGAATACACAAGACAAAGCAAAATCCTATTCTAGAGTGGTAAGTTTGTAGACATTGAATAGCAAATCCGCTCTCAATGGTATAAAAGTCCCACATCTGGATGCATAAGTCATTATGAAGGCAATGGATTTGGGCTTCCTCTGAGAGGCCAATACAAGGCATTATTGTCCTTGGAATTTATGAGAAATTACAAACAAGAGAGGGCTCCTCTTTGGGAAGGAATATTTGCCCTAGATATTAGAAGCAACTAAGAAGCTTAATAAAAAAGTCAGCCACAGGAAATTCCTTAAGAAGTAGCATGTCAAATAAATTTTAACTATAGTAATATTTGGCTTATAGTTTTCATATACGTTTATCTCCAAATTTTAATAGAATTTATTTAATAAACTTGTATTATTGATACCTTGGGTAAAAGAGACAGATGCTGTCTTCCATAATCAGAGAGTGAAGCATACTGGAAGAAATACATCAAGAGGGAGAATACATTATAAAATGAACAGTGAGGAATGGAAAAGAAGTACTGAACAGCAATTTTAAATGACGTGCAAAAAAAAAGAAAAGGAAAAACTAGTAAAAAAAATTGGCTTCATGAATCTTCAGAAGTATTGGAGAGGTGCTGGACTGTTTGCTGTCACACAAAATATGTACTCAGAATGTTATTTCGATATTGATAGAAAGGATGCCCTTATATGGCTTGTACAGATTATTGATCTTAAGTCCAAGCACAGAGTCTTGATGATATTCCATTCCTCTATGAATTCATCCATATACTGTTCAATCTGGAAAATGTCCCCTTAAAATATATTCCAGTTGTGGCTGCTTATCACCACCTCCCCCACAACCATTCTAGGGCAAGACACCATTTACAGTACACTACAATATTTTCTAACAGTTCTTACCTCCTGCTTTATCTCCCTTGCATCCTTCTGTATACACAGATCATATTTTCAAATGGTAAATCAGATCACATTATTTACCTATCCCAGTTTTATTCCCCTTTACTCTTAGAAAGTAATTCAAATATCTTAACATTATTTACAAGGCTCTGACTCCTGCCTAATGTCTAATAACTCTCCCTGATAGTCTTTCCATTCTAGCAGCACAAAATTTTGTTATTGCTCAAAGGCATTACTTAGCCTGTCTATGCTTGTGTTTCTCCCTGCATTGTTTTTTCCTCACATCGTCCACTGGCTCTTTCCTTCACATAGCTCAAGACTCTACTCAAATAGTGTCTTACTGAAATAGAGTTCCATCATTCTCTACTTTTTTTGGTACATGATATATGTTACTGCAATTTTTTTAATTTTGCAGTAACTTTTCATTTTAATTCCTTTTCATTTCAAATAAACAAAAAAAAAGTTATGAGAAGTTCAAGAAATCCCTGTATGTCCTTTATTCAGATTCAGCAGCTCTTTATATTTTATTCATTGCTTTTGGTTTATGATTCTGTCCCCCATATATAAAGTAGCAGACTCCTATAAGTAATGATAAATTATTTCCCTGTAATGATAAATAGCAATGACTCAAGGCTGAATAATCAAGGGGAACGCAAAAGCTGAGGCAGTAAGAAGTGAATGGTAATATCTTTGGGAAGTGGTGAGTAATCCAATGTGACTTGAAGTCATAGAATGAATGGAAGCAAGCATTTGAGAAAGGCAAACATTTATATATATATATATATATATATATATATATATATACACACATATATATGTTTATAAATATATGGTCTATATATTGTATTACATAAAATATTATAGTCTATAATTTATGTGTCTATGTTTCTTATAGTCTTTATAAAGCAGCATATAAGGATTCTCCCCTTCACTCCAGTTGGGCTTTTAGCCCTCTTTCCATTTATCCACCAAAATGTTTTTGTCAACTGTTAACACTGTTAACACTGCTAAATTAAATTGACAATTTATAGACCTACTTAAACAGATATCCAAATCATTATTACAGTGATCACTATAATAATAAATAATAATGAAGTCATTAAATCACCTCTTGTGACCATTGTTAACTCTAAATTTGTATGCCCTGCAAATACCAGGGGGAAAAAAACTTCATTCTGTCTGGTTTAGTGACAAAAAAGAGATAGAATAACTGTTCTAGTGTACAAATATCATCCTTAGTTTTCCAATCACATATAGAAAATAACATGCCCTTTAATGTAAAATCAGATGCAAGTGATGTAATAGGTTGCTAGTATTTGGGTATCATTGAGGTAAAGTTGAAAAATGAAAGAGGAAATACTCAATAACTTATTACTTTTTACTTTTTAAAATTTCAATTACTCTGAAAGATTTCAAAATATGAAAATGGTTGATCTATACCATTGACTTAGTTTGGTCATATTCTGTTAAAAATTATGAATGACTATGCAGTTAATATGTAAGATTATTAAAAAGTAAAGTTACAATGATACCTATATTGATTTGTTATGTAGACCATAAGAAATATATAGGCAAAATAATTATATTTAAAAATTCCTAATACGGAGGTACCTGGGTGACTCAGTCAGTTAAGCATCTGACTCTTGATTTTGGCTCAATGGCTCATGACCTGAGGTCATGATCTCAGGGTTGTGAAATCAAATCCTGCATCTGGCTCTGAACTCAGCACAATCTGCTTGTCCTTCTTCCTCTGTTCCTCTCTCTGTCATGCTCTCTTTCTCTTAAATAGTGTTTAAAAAAAAATTCCTACTATGACTTATATAGTAAAAAAAAAAAAAAAGGAAACAATTTAAGTATCCATCAACAGCTGAATGAATAAACAAACTGTGGTATATCCATACAATGTAGTACTAGTCAGCAAGACAGGAATGAACTATTGATACATGGTACAACATGAATGAACCTCAAAATAATTATGTCAAGTGAAAGAAAGCAGACAAAAAGAATACACAGTATGTGATTCTATTAATACAAAATTCTAGAAAATATAAACTGATCTCCAGTAATAGAAAGTTGGTCAGTGGTTCCTGTCAAAGAGCGATGAGGAGCAACAAGAGTTACTAACATTCATAACAAAGCTTTGGGAGAATGTTTATTATCTTGATTGTGGTGATGGTTTTATAGATAAATATATATGCCAGAACTTATCAAAATGTATACTTTACTATATGCAGTTATTGTATACCAACAGTACCTCCATAAAACTTTTTAAAAAAAGAAATGAAAGAGACATTGGAAAAAAAATTCCTAACATGCTTTTTTGAGCAAAGGTGGGCCTTCTCATTTTGTAGATTAAAATACTGAGGTGGTTATTAAAAAAGTTGTTTGATACTCTTTTTTTAACAGCAGTCCATTTTTTTATAATTAAAAATGATCCATCAATGTCTATTCTCTCTGACTAAAACTTGATTCTCTTGTCCACATTGGCAAGCCACACTTCCATTCTCTTAAGTGATTTGAGCTCAGATTTATGTCCCGAATGGCCCCATTAGCCAGGTTGAAGTTTTCACCCCATGAGGATAATGGCATCTGTGACATCACAGATAGAGAACTTCTTAACAGAAGAAAGTACCAGAGAAACTGTTTATAAAAAGATGATTAGATAAAAGGTGAGATAAATTCTTTATGTGTTGAATGCCCCCTACAGCCTAATTAATGGGGTCATGCACCTATTTATCTATGCTAATTATGTTTCCCATTTCATTTTCTGCTCTCCTATACAGGGTAATTGGTAAAGATGAGTCTCTTCTGTGTCCTTTATTCTTAATGTTTAAAGAGAAATGGACCTTCCTTCTAACTGAAGTTGAAAAGATGGAATATAAGTAATATCATAATTAGAGTATATATAATCAATTTGTACTTATTTATGGATAGGTCAGATCTACTTTAAATTTTTTTAGTAAAGTCAAATCTTACTAACTTCCCTTTGCTTGGGAATATTTTTTAGTATGCGTTCTTAACATACTTCTGTGATTTTAGTAGCAATATTATATAATTTGACATCAAAATAAGTCATAATGACTTTATTTTTTTTAAAGATTTTTTATTTTTTTATTTATTTGAGAGAGAGAGAGAGAGAGAGAGAAACAGCATGAGAGGGGAGAAGGTCAGAGGGAGAAGCAGGCTCCCCGCTGAGCCGGGAGCCCGATGTGGGACTCGATCCCGGGACTCCGGGATCATGACCTGAGCCGAAGGCAGTCGCTTAACCAACTGAGCCACCCAGGCGCCCAAGTCATAATGACTTTAAATAGTTCATTCTACTTCATTCTACTGGTTTTTAAAATTTGTTTATTTATGCAAAGACTCATTTTTCTAAAGCTTCCCTTCCTTAGCCAGTATTTAAGTTAATAAATTTCTATGTGTGAGAAAAATAAACACCTACCATGTCTTTTCAGATCACTCAAAACATAAGCTGATTCTTTTTTTTAATTTAATTTAATTTTATTATGTTATGTTAGTCACCATACAATACATCATTAGTTTTTGATGTAGTGATCCACGATTCATTGTTTTCGTATAACACCTAGTGCTCTAAGCTGATTCTAATACATGAGAAAATGTGCAAGCTTTTAGCACATAGTAACTAGTTAGTGATTTTTTTTTTTCTTGCAAGGGTAGAAAACAATGTTAAACTAATGACTAAATAAAGTTGCTTCTCAGAAGTGCACATTTCCATTTGTAACTTCATTCTGAATTCATAGGATCTCAAAATATTTTTTAAAAATCAAAGACCATTTTGTCACAGTGAACAGTTTGGCTTTGTAATTTTACTTGACAGCTTCCTTACTGGAATTTCTGTAATAATTTTATTAATTATTTGTATGTCAACTCCATATTGTACCTCCCAGTTTAGAGAACAGTCTCAGTTCAGACTTCCCATGTTCTAATACAGACTGAATTTATAGAGTCATCTTATCCTTCTCAGTCCCATTTCCCTTCTCAATAAAATAGGAATATAATATCTCTCATATGGCTTTGTAAGGATAAAATAAAATAATTTCCTTTAAAAACTGTGCATACAGTAACTACAATATGCTGGATATTTTAAAAAATATTTACTGATATCTATGAAACTAGAAGTCAGCCCCAAGAAAAATTTTGGAAAGATCACAAATACATGGAGGTTAAACAACATGCTACTACACAATGAATGGGTCAACTAGGAAACTGAAGAAGAAATTAAAAAACACATGGAAACAAATGAAAATGAAAACACAGTGGTCCAAAATCTTTGAGATACAGCAAAGCAGTCCTAAGAGGGAAGTATACAGCAATATAGGCTACCTTAAGAAGCAAGAAAAATCTCAAACAATCTAACCTAAAAAAGGTAGAAAAATAACAAACAAAGCCTAAAGCCAGCAGATGGAAGGATATAATAAAGATTAGAGCACAAATAAATGATGTAGAAACTTTTAAAAAAAGAAACAGAACAGATCAGTGAAACCAGGAGTGGGTTCTTTGAAAAAATAAATGAAATTGAAAAACTTCTAGCCAGGATAATCAAAAAGAAAAGAAAAAGAACACAAGTAAATAAAATCATAAATGAGAGAGGAGAAATAACAACCAACACCACAGAAATACAAACAATTATAAGAGAATATTATGAAAAAATATATGCCAACAAATTGGACAACCTGGAAGAAATGGATGAATTCTTAGAAATATATAAACTACCAAAACTGAAACAGGAAGAAAGAAAACTAAAGGAACAGACTAAAACCAGCAAAGAAACAGAATTGGTAATCAAAAAACTCCCATTAAACAAAAGTCCTGGGCCAGATGACTTCACAAGCTAATTCTACCAAACATTTAAAGAAGAGTTAATATCTATTCTCAAACTATTCCAAAAATTAAAAAAGAGGAAAGAAAAACTTCTGTATTTATTCCATGAGGCCTGCATTACCCTGATACTAAAACCAGATAAAGACTCCACTAAAAAAGAGAACTATGGGAGGGCGGAGCAAGATGGCAGAGGAGTAGGAGACCTGGATTTCCTCTGGTCTCAGGAATTCAGCTGGATAGAGATCAAACCATTCTAAACACCTACAAGCTCAATAGGAGATCAAAGAAAAGAATAGCAACAACTCTCTGAACAGAAAAGCGACCACTTTCTGGAAGGTAGGACGTGCAGAGAAGTGAATCCGAGGCGATATTTGGGAGGATAGACGGCGGGGGAGGGGGCCTCTGTCTGCCGCTTCTGGCAAGTGATAGAGCCGCGGACACAAAATCGGAACTTTTAGAAGTCGGCTCCGCTGAGGGACGTCGCTCCAGTGGCTAAGCGGGGGGTGGAACCCTCGCGAGACAGTGTGGTCTCAGGACCCTTGGGGTCACAGAAGGACCAGAGGTGCCCGAGTGTGGCAGAGCTCCCAGGGATCGGAGCGGGGAAGCCGGCTGCAGAGACGGAGCCGAGGCACTGGCTCTCAGCTCGGGGTTGCCATAAACTGTGATCGGTGACAGTCGGGCCACTGCTCCTCCAGCAGGGACCCAACAAGCGGCAGATCCGGGGAGACTCCCCTTCCTCCCTCAGGAGGAGCCACGCGGGAGCGCACCGCAGGGATCTGATGCATTTGGGGACTCCACACGGGGTCAGGTGCCAGAGACAGAGATGCTTGGTCATAGGCCAGGTGAGCACGGAGTGCTGCCGGAGACTGGGGAGACGGGAGTGACTGACTGCTTTTCTCTGGGGGCGCACTGAGGAGCGGGGCCCCAAGTTCTCAGCTCCTCCTGGGCAGAGTTTGGGAGGCTGCCATTTTCACTGTTGTCCTCCAAAGCTGTATTGAGAGCTTGCAGGGAACAAAAGCTCCCGAGGGCAAATCCGAGCAGATTGCTTAGCCCGGCCCAGCAAGGGCAGGGCAATTCCGCCTCCAGAAAGACATTTGGGAACCATGGCAACAGGCCCCTCCCCCAGAAGATCAGCATGAACAGCCAGCCAAGACCAAGTTTACCGATCAAGAACAGGAGAACTCCAGCGCTAGGGGAATACTGCACATAGAATTCATGGCTTTCTTACCATGATTCATTAGTCTTTCAAAGTTAAATTTTTTAACTTTTTTTTTAATTTTTCTTTTTCCCCTTTTCAACCAACATCTTATCAATCCCTTTTTTAAAAAAACATTTTTATTTTTCATTTTTAGAGTCATATTCTATCCCTTCATAGTAGTTACCCTTATTTTTGGCATATATATATGTTGTTCTCTCCTTAAAATGTTGAGATACAGTTTCTTCTAACAGAACAAAATATACCCTAAATCTCTAGTGTATGGCTTTGTTCTAGTCTCCTGCCTGATCACATTCTCTCCCCTTTTTCTTTCTTTCTTTCTTTTTTTTTAATCCTCTTCTTTCTTTTTTCAAACACCCTATCAATTCTTTTTTTTAAATTTTTTATAATTTTCCATCTTTACATTCATATTCCATCCCTTAATCGAATCAACCTTTATTTTGTACATATTTAAGTCTTTCTTTCTTTAAAATTTTTGGAGGTACTTCTAACAGACCAAAATACACCCAAAATCTAGTGCGTGGCACTGATCTATGCACCAGCCTGATCATATTTGATCATAATCTGCTTTTTTTGTTTTGTTCTGTTTTTGTTTTTATCTTTTTCTTTTTTTTCTCTCCTTTTTCTTTCTTTCCCTTTCTTTTCCCCCAGTTTCAGGTCTCTTCTGATTTGTTTAGAGTATATTTTCTGGGGACGTTATTAACCTGTTAGCATTTTGTTCTCTCATTCATCTATTCTCCTCTGGACAAAATCACAAACCCACGAAAAAAATCATCTCAACAAAAAGAATAAGAAGTAGGACCGTCTGACAGGGAACTACTCAGTGCAGACATCAGAACGATGTCGGACCTAGAGTTCAGAATCATGATTATAAAGATACTAGCTGGGCTTGAAAAAAGAATGGAGGTTATTAGAAAAACCCTTCCTGGAGAAATAAAAGAACTAAAATCTAGCCAAGTCGAAATCAAAAGGCTATTAATGAGGTGCAATAAAAAATGGGGGCACTAACTGCTAGGATAAATGAGGCAGAAGAGAGAATCAGTGATATAGAAGACCAAATGATGGAAAATAAAGAAGCTGAGAAAAAGAGAGATAAACAACTACTGGATCATGAGGGCACAGTTCGAGAGATAAGCGATATGATAAGATGAAACAAGTTTAGAATAATTGGGATCCCAGAAGAAGAAGAAAGAGAGAGAGGGGCAGAAGGTATATTGGAGCAAATTATAGCAGAGAACATCCCTAATGTAGGGAAGAAAATAGGCATCAATATCTAGAAGGCACAGAGAACCCCGCTCAAAATCAATAAAAATAGGCTAACACCCCGACATCTAATAGTAAAACTTCCGAGTCTCAGAGACAAAGAGAAAATCCTGAAAGCAGCTCAGGAGAAGAGATATGTAACCTATAATGGTAGAAACATTAGATTGGCAACAGACCTATCCACAGAGACCTGGCAGGCCAGAAAGGACTGGCATGATATCTTCAGAGCACTAAATGAGAAAAATATGAAGCCAAGAATACTACATCCAGCTAGGCTCACATTGAAAATAGAAGGAGAGATAAAAACTTCCCAGCACAAACAAAAACTAAAGGAATTTGCAAACACGAAACCAGCCCTACAAGAAATATTGAAAGGGGTGCTCTAAGCAAAGAGAGAGCCTAAAAGCAGCATAGACCAGAAAGGAACACAAAAAGTTTACAGTCACAGTCACCTTACAGGCAACACAGTGGCACTAAATTCATACCTTTCAATAGTTACCCTGAATGTAAATGGGCTCAATGCCCCAGTCAAGGCACAGGTTATCAGATTGGATTAAAAAACAAAACCCATCGATATGCTGTCTGCAAGAGACTCATTTTACACACAAAGACACCCCCAGATTGAAAGTGAGGGCGTGGAAAACCATTTACCATGCTAATGGACACCAAAAGAAAGCTGGGGTGGCAATCCTTATAGCAGACAAATTAGATTTTAAACCAAAGACTGTAATAAGAGATGAGGAAGGACACTGTATCCTACTTAAACGGTCTATCCAACAAGAAGATCTAACAATTATAAATATCTATGCCCCTAACATGGGAGCAGCCAATTATATAAGTCAATTAATAACAAAAGCAAAGAAACACATTGACAAAAATACAATAATAGTGGGAGACTTTAACACCCCCCTGACTGAAATGGACAGATCATCTAAGCAAAAGATCAACAGGGCAATAAAGACTTTAAATGACACACTGGACCAAATGGACTTCACAGACATATTCAGAACATTCCATCCCAAAGCAACGGAATACACATTCTTCTCTAGTGCCCATGGAACATTCTCCAGAATTGATCACATCCTAGGTCACAAATCAGGTCTCAACTGGTACCAAAAGATTGGGATTATTCCCTGCATAATTTCAGACCACAGTCTTTGAAACTAGAACTCAATCACAAGAGGAAAATCGGAAAGAACTGAAATACATGGAGGCTAAAGAGCATCCTACTAAAGAATGAATGGGTCAACCAGGAAATTAAAGAAGAATTTAAAAAATTCATGGAAACCAATGAAAATGAAAACACAACTGTTCAAAATCTTTGGGATACAGCAAAGGCGGTCCTAAGAGGAAAGTATATAGCAAATACAAGCCTTTCTCAAGAAAGAAGAAAGGTCTCAAATACACAACCTAACCCTACACCTAAAGGAGCTAGAGAAAAAACAGCAAATAAAGCCTAAACCCAGCAGAAGAGAAATAATAAACATCAGAGCAGAAATCAATGAAATAGAAACCAAAAGAACAGTAGAACAGATCAATGAAACTAGGAGCTGGTTCTTTGAAAGAATTAACAAGATTGATAAACCCCTGGCCAGACTGATCCAAAAGAAAAGAGAAATGATGCAAATCAACAAAATCATGAATGAAAGAGGAGAGATCACAACCAACACCAAAGAAATACAAACAATTATAAGAACATATTATGAGCAACTCTATGCCAGCAAATTAGATAACCTGGAAGAAATGGGTGCATTCCTAGAGATGTATCAACTACCAAAATTGAACCAGGAAGAAATAGAAAACCTTAACAGACCTATAACCACTAAGGAAATTGAAGCAGTCATCAAAAATCTCCCAAGAGACAAAAGCCCAGGGCCAGATGGCTTCCCAGGGGAATTCTATCAGACATTTCAAGAAGAATTAATACCTATTCTCCTGAAACTGTTCCAAAAAATAGAAATGGAAGGGAAACTTCCAAACTCATTTTATGAGGCCACCATTACCTTGATCCAAAACCAGACAAAGACCCCATCAAAAAGGAGAATTACAGACCAATATCTTTGATGAACATGGATGCAAAAATTCTCACCAAAATCCTAGCCAATAGGATCCAACAGTACATTAAAAGGATTATTCACCATGACCAAGTGGGATTTATCCCTGGGCTGCAAGCCTGGTTTAACAACCGCAAATCAATCAACGTGATACAATACATTAACAAAAGAAAGAACAAGAATCATATGATCCCCTCAATAGATGCAGAAAAAGCATTTGACAAAGTACAGCATCCTTTCTTGATCAAAACTCTTCAGAGTATAGGAATAGAGGGTACACACCTCAACATCATAAAAGCCATCTATGAAAAACCTACAGCGAATATCATTCTCAATGGCGAAAAGCTGAGAGCTTTCCCCCTAAGGTCAGGAACGCTGCAGGGATGTCCACTCTCACCCCTGCTATTCAACATAGTATTAGAAGTCCTAGCCACAGCAATCAGACAACAAAAAGAAATCAAAGGCATCCAAATCGGCAAAGAGGAAGTCAAACTCTCACTCTTTGCAGATGATAGGATACTGTATGTGGAAAACCCAAAAGACTCCACCCAAAAACTGCTAGAACTCATACAGGAATTCAGTGAAGTAGCAGGATATAAAATCAATGTACAGAAATCAGTGGCATTTCTCTACACCAACAACAAGACAGAAGAGAGACAAATCAAGGAGTCGATCCCATTTACAATTGCACCCAAAACCATTAGATACCTAGGAATAAATTTAACCAAAGAGGCAAAGGATCTGCACTCAGAAAACTATAAAATACTCATGAAAGAAATTGAAGAAGACACAAAGAAATGGAAAAACATTCCATGCTCATGGATTGGAAGAACAAACATTGTGAAGATGTCAATGCTACCTAGGGCAATCTACACATTCAGTGCAATCCCCATCAAAATACCATCCACTTTTTTCAAAGAAATGGAACAAATAATCCTAAAATTTGTATGGAACCAGAAGAGACCCCGAATAGCCAGAGGAATGTCAAAAAAGAAAAGCAAAGCTGGTGGCAACACAATTCCGGACTTCCAGCTCTATTGCAAAGCTGTCATCATCAAGACAGTATGGTACTGGCACAAAAACAGACACATAGATCAATGGAACAGAATCGAGAGCCCAGAAATGGACCCTCAAGTCTATGATCAACTCATCTTCGACAAAGCAGGAAAGAATGTCCAATGGAAAAAAGACAGTGTCTTCAACAAAAGATGTTGGGAAAATTGGACAGCCACACGCAGAAGAATGAAACTGGACCATTTCCTTACACCACACACAAAAATAGACTCCAAATGGTTGAAAGACCTAAGCGTGAGACAGGAGTCCATCAAAATCCTAAAAGAGAACACAGGTAGCAACATCTTCGATCTCAGCCGCAGCAACTTCTTCCTAGAAACATCTCCAAAGACAAGGGAAGCAAGGGCAAAAATGAACTATTGGGATTTCATCAAGATAAAAAGCTTTTGCATAGCAAAAGAAACGTCCACAAAACCAAAAGACAACCAACAGAATGGGAGAAAATATTTGCAAATGACATATCAGATAAAAGGCTAGTCTCCAAAATCTATAAAGAATTTCTCAAACTCAACACCCAAAGAACAAATGATCCAATCAAGAAATGGGCAGAAGACATGAACAGACATTTTTCCAAAGAAGACATCCAAATGGCCAATAGACACATGAAAAAGTGCTCAACATCGCTCAGCATCAGGGAAATCCAAATCAAAACCTCGATGAGATACCACCTCACACCAGTCAGACTGGCTAAAATGAACAAGTCAGGAAACGACAGATGTTGGTGGGGATGCGGAGAAAGGAGAACCCTCCTACACTGTTGGTGGGAATGCAAGCTGGTGCAACCACTCTGGAAAACAGTATGGAGGTTCCTCAAACAGTTGAAAATAGAGCTACCATACGATCCAGCAATTGCACTACTGAGTATTTACCACAAAGATACAAATGTAGGGACCCGAAGGGGTATGTGCACCCAATGTTTATAGCAGCAATGTCCACAATAGCCAAACTTTGGAAAGAGCCAAGATGTCCATCGATAGATGAATGGATAAAGAAGATGATGTATATATACACAATGGAATATTATGCAGCCATCAAAAGGAATGAGATCTTGCCATTTGCAACGACGTGGATGGAACTGGAGGGTGTTATGCTGAGTGAAATAAGTCAATCAGAGAAAGACATGTATCATATGACCTCACTGATATGAGGAATTCTTAATCTCAGGAAACAAACTGAGTGTTGCTGGAGTGGTGGGGGGTGGGAGGGATGCGGTGGCTGGGTGATAGACATTGGGTAGGGTATGTGCTATGGTGAGCGCTGTGAATTGTGCAAGACTGTTGAATCACAGATCTGTACTTCTGAAACAAATAATGCAACATATGTTAAGAAAAAAGAAAAAGAAGAAGATAGCAGGAAGGGAAGAATGAAGGGGAATAAGTCGGAGGGGGAGACAAAACATGAGAGACGATGGACTCTGAAAAACAAACTGAGGGTTCTAGAGGGGAGGAGGGTGGGGGGATGGGTTAGTCTGGTGATGGGTATTAAAGAGGCCACATTCTGTGTGGAGTGCTGGGTGTTATGCACAAACAATGAATCATGGAACACTACATCAAGGACTAATGATGTAATGTATGGTGATTAACATAACAATAAAAAAATTTTAAAAAAGAATTGGTAAACACACACACACACACACACACACACACACACACACACACACTGGAATATTACTCTGCCATCAAAAAGAATGATATCTTGCCATTTGCTAGGATATGGATAGAACTAGAAAGTATTATGTTAAGTGAAATAAGTCAGTCTGAGAAAGAGAAATACCACATGATTTCACTTGTATGTGGAATTTAAGAAAGAAAGTAAACAAGCAAAGGGAAAAAAGGAGAGAGAGAGGCAAACCAAGGAACAGACTCTTTACTATAGAGAACAAACTGATGGTCACTAGAAGGGAGGTGGGGGGGTGGTGAAATATGTGATGGGGATTAAGGAGTGCACTTGTTGTGATGAGCACCAGGTATTGTATGGAAGTGTTAAATCACTATATTGAACACCTGAAATTAATATTATGCTGTATGTTAACTAACTGGAATTTAAATAAAAACTTAAAAGAAAATCATTCAATATGAATATAAAAGTGTTACATGTTTTATGAAGTATAAATGCTCCTGGTCTGTTGTCTCATTTAGAAAATCTATGTAAATCAGTTACTTAGCAACTGCCATAAATTTACATATTTAAAAAGAAAATATTCTCAATACATCAAATAATTTAAAGATTAAGATTAAGCAAATTTTCAACATGAGAAAGAAATGATCACAGTGTTACTGTTTTCATAAATATGTTCAACAGACTGTAAGAATCTAATGTATGTAGTTAATTATGCAATTAAGGTGATAAAGTACTGAAATATATTCTTTAAAAATTAAAAAATATTAACTAATATATTCCTAAAACAACCTTGTTATTATTCTCGTTGTACATGCCCGGAGATTGAGACACTGGGAGATGAAGTAATTTCTCTAAGGTCTAACAACTAGTCAGTGCTTCAATCCTGGTATTCGATAAATTGATAAATTCCAATTAGCAAATACAGATGGCCTAATCACATTCACCAAGCATGGGTGTGTGTGTGTGTGTGTGTGTGTGTGTGTTTATGATTGCAGTTCATTGAGCTTCTTTGTATCTGTGGGATTATTTTTTATCAAATGTAATTCCTAATTCTACAAGATTACAAACTTTTTTGGAGTTGCCTCTCTCTGCACTCAAGTCCACAAACTATCCACAAGCGGAACGCTGTGAAATTATAGGGCTCACTCATTTTTACTCTATTTACCATGGATCAGAACCCTGCACTACTTGTTGTCCAGTGTCTCAAAACCATTGTTTCATATATTTTGTCCAGTTTCTAGTTGTTTAATGGTAAATCTGGCCCTTGTTATTCAATCATGGCTAGATAAATTCTGCATTTATTTAAGTCTGTCATTTATTGCTTCTTTTATTTGGAAATGTTTGCATTAGGTATATATATATTTAAGGATTATCAGACCTTGTTGATGAATGGACACCTTTATTATTACAAAATGATCCTTTACATATGTAATATTCCTTCTTCTTCAGCCTGATTTTTCTCATACTAATATACACACTACAAATTTCTTATGATTAGTGTTTGCATAGAATGTATCTTTCTAAACTTTTACTTCTAATCTAGCTATAATTTTAAAAATACATCCACTATGATTTTCCCATGGGGAACGTATAATTGTCTTTGGCTTTTTCATCAACCTTGGTTATCTCTACCTTTTAATTAGAATGATTAAATGCTTAGAATATTTTGTGATTATCAATATATTTAGTATAAATCTATATATCCAATTTTGCTCTAAATTTTGCTATTTGATTCCAGTTTGTTTTATTCTGTCTTTGCCTTCCCCTCCCTTTTTCTTTTCCACCTGCTTTTGGATTGAGCATATTTATATTCCATATTTTGTTAATTACTGGCTCTTTAGCTAATTTCCTTTGTTTTAATTTTACTGAGTTTTCAAGAGTTACAGTATGCATTTTTAATTTATCACTTTGTCTTCAAATAATATTGTGTTAATTCTCATATAAATTTAAGAATCTTATATTGCCATTTCTACCTTCCATACTGTTGCAGTTGTTGCCATATGTTCTACTTCTATGTGGTTTCTTTTTGCTTTAGTATCCCAGTTGTATTTTTTATAACAGACTTTATATCTTTAGAATTTTATGTTCACAGCAAAATTGAGAGGAAAATACAGAGATTTTCCATATACAATCTGTAGCATATACGAAAAGTTCCCCCCACTATTAACAACTTACATCAGAGTAGTGTGTTTGTTATAATCTATGAACCAACAATGACACATCATTATTACCCAAAGCTCATAGATTACATTAGGGTTTACTTTTGGTGTTGTATATTCTATGGGTTTTCACAAATGTATAATGACTTATAATTACCCTTATAATATATAGACTAGTTTCACTGACCTAAAAATCCTATGTGCTCCACTTATTCAACCCTTTCTCTCCCTTAAGCCCTGGCATTCATTGATATTTTTACTGTCTCTCAAGGCTATGTATGCCTTTTCTAGAATGTCATATAATTGGAATCGTATGGTATGTAGCCTTTTTGGTTTGGCTTCTTTCACAGATTGTCCCTTCACAGATGTATATAAAAAGTTATTGCCAAACACAAGGTCATCTAGGGTTCTGCTACGTGATCTTCTAAGAGTTTTACACTTTTGCACTTTACATGATCTCCACCATCCATTTTGTGTTAAATTTCATGAAGTTGTTAGGCCTGTGTCTAGATGCATTTTTTTTTTTTGCATGTGGCTGTCCATTCATCCCAGCATTATTTCTTGAAAAAAAAAAAACCTGTCTTTTCTCCATTTTATTGCCTTCCATTATTTAGAATTTGCCTCCACACAGAAAGCTTTGCTAATCCCAATGAGGAAGATCTTCACATGGAGTGGTAGCCTGAGCATGTGGTATTGGATCCTAATGATTGTAAAGTGCTTCTATGAAGAAGGATAAGTGGCAAATCAGAGCCTGAGAAGGATCAGGTGGGTGTTTAGGTGGAAAGAAATCAAAGAAAGGGTGATAAGCCTTCAAAAAACAAATTTCAGCACTTGCTCTTATCTGATGTTTGTGAACAGTTTTTTCCCACCAATTTTTGTCTCATTTATTAGTTGTGTATGATACAATGCTTATCCTTTATAAATTATTCCTTCGTGAGCAGAAGCAGAAATCCTATATGTTCCTATTTGTTTCTAGATATTTAAAACCATATGTTCATACTGATACCACCAGTGCCAAGCCAATAATTTTCTTCCTTTTGATGATTCTTTTCCCAAACAGTGAGAAACCTGCTTCCATTATCTTTAATATATTCATTTATTTGATCCATCCTCCTAAATCTAACAACCCCTTTTCCTTTGCCAGTGCCCATGGTGACCCACTGAGGCTCTAATACCCACCTAGATGTTCCCCTCCCCCCTGTGAACATCCCCATTATTCCCATTAGGGCTTCAGCATTCTAAGCCAGCCTTTGCATGGTCACCTTCCTCTACCTGATGAGGACTTCCTCCTCTGTGCTCCTGTCTTTGTCCTACACGCACTCTGACACCTTACACAGGACTGTCCCCACTTTTGGATGTTTTCCTTACTCATTCAGACTCTGAACAACTTTGCCAGGCCCCTCATGGACACCTTTCTTACCATTTTTAGGTTCTGTTACCCTTTCATTGTGCTTTTTTCCCGCATAGACACTTTTCTGATTCTTCTCAAGCTCCGAATGGCCACACAGCTCTCTCTTTGTGGAAGCACTTCACACCATTCGCACTCCAACACCTGGTGCCTCACACCCCTCCATGTGAAGACCTTCTTCGCATGCTGGGGCTCTCACACTGCTTGTCACATCACACTTTCACAAGGATGCTCTTCTTCCTGACCTAGGCTCTGACTCTTCATGCTAGGTTACCTTAAAATCTGTCACCCCATCTCAGGCTACCTCCATGAATTGTCAGTATCCTCTGTTCTGTCTCTCTCTTGCTGGAACTTTCACATCCTTTTCTGTTCTATCCACTTGCATAGAGGTCTTTCTCAACTAACATATAATCTAACACATCATGCCAGGTCTTCTACCAGTATTCATGCCCTCTGTAATTCTCTTAGGTTCTGATAACTCACACTCGGCAACTGCTATGCATATTCCATTTGGATTTGCCTCTCCACAATAGATTACCCCCTACATGGACACATTCCTCACTCCACTTTGGCTCTGCTATCCCATGTTAGGACTTCTCTAGGCATGAACCACCTTATTGCCCTCACATGGGCACTGCCAACCTGCACTAGGCTCTCCCCACACTTTAGACAACCTTGTTAGTCTACTTGGTTTCAAACACCTCTCACTGGGGGATTACTTTTCTGACTTTAGTTGGACTCTGACTTTTCATGGCAGGCTGTATCCTATGTGGGCACCCTCTTCACATTGCTAGAATTTCAAAGGTCCATGCCAGGCTGTTTCTCCATGTAGGTACACTCTGTGTTCTTACTTGGCTTTGACATCTGATGTTAAATAGCCTCTCATTATGGATGTCTTTGTCACTCTGCTTGAGCTCTGACACCCTAAAGCCAGGATACCTCCCAAATGATGTCCACCTTGCTCTGCTCCCAACTAAAGGCTTTAAGGTTGAATAATTAATGAAGGAAAGGTAAAGGGAGAGGAAGATAAAGAGGAGAGAAGAAGGAATAGGAAAGGAAAACTTAAAATAGTATTTGAAGGCATACATTTATATAATATAATCTAGGTAGAGTATGTAGAGAATGATGAATCATTGAGTAGTTGTATTATGGGTCACTGTGTACTTACTCCTCTTCTACTTCCAAATGATTAAAAAAATCAAATAATAAAGTACATTTTTATAATAATAAGGTATAATATTTTTCAGGAAAGGAAGGGTGCATGATTTTAAAGAGATTATTTTTATTGCTTATCTTAACTAAGACTTATTTATACATGCTGACAAATACAGATGCTTAATAATTCCAGTAGGTTAAGAAAATCCATAGTTATTTAAATTAGGTAATCATCACATGTCTCTCTGTACCTGTACTATAGAAAATTTATAATAAAAATTCCATTTATTAAATTAAAATCTAAGAGACTATCCATACTTGGGTGAATCTATTGATTCAAACTTGCTATGTTAGAAATAGATTGAAAAGTCAATTGCATTTTCTTTTATTTTAACAATGAAAACTAATAAAAAGAAACATTTAGAATTGGTGCATCTACACTTATGGAAATAAAAGCTATTTTGTGGCACAAATCAAAATGCCATACTTAATATTAAGATAAATGCAATTTTATTTATAATTTTGCAATGGAGATAACTTACATATGCCACATATATAGAAGAAAAATGTTTACTTATAGTGAGAGAGACTACTGTTAATGTTTCCTAGGGACCAACTGAATATTGTAAGTTGGTTATTTGAACCTCTCTATGCTTCCTTCTCTCAGAAACAGTTATAAGAGTTCAACACTCTGTACTGGAGAGTTCCTTTGTTTCTGTCAATTTATTCTGACTTCTATTAATTAAAAGGATTTTTGATAGGAGGATGGCAAATTTTCTGTCAGCTTTAAGAAGTGGTGGTTTCAGCAGCAACTGTAGAAACAGTTATTTCAGGTGGAGTTCAGTATTGAATGACTGTGCAGTTAGGGTTTACATTGTCTCCAACTAGGCATAACTGGGACTTATCCTGAAACAATGTAGTCATATTCATTAGTTATAACTCAGTGGGTAGAGATAAGATAGGTATAAAAGCTTAGACTAGCCTCCAAAGGATGCCAGGATGGATTTGGGGCAGGATGAAAGTGGGGGTAAATCAATAGAAGTAAGTTTAGTGGAGTAAGTAATAATGAAAGTAAGTTCATTATTTTATTAATCATATATTACAGTCTTATATGTTTGGGATTATTAATAAAAACTGTTTTCTGCTGGACCTTAAAATACTTTCATTTTAAAGAAAATGAAACACATTTAAGAGCCTGCAATACATGTCGGATATCAAATAGGACCTTTAAAAAATCATTTAACTTTCTTTAAATTTTTATTGTTATGTTAATCACCATACATTACATCATTAGTTTTGGATGTAGTGTTCCATGATTCACTGTTTGTGCATAACACCCAGTGCTCCACGCAGAACGTGCCCTCTTTAATATCCATCACCTGGCTCACCCATCCCCCCACCCCCTCCCCTCTAGAACCCTCAGTTTGTTTCTCAGAGCCCATCATCTCTCATGGTTCATCTCCCCCTCCGATTCCGCCACCTTCATTCTTCCCCTCCTGCTATCTTCTTTTTTTTTTCTTAACATATATTGCATTATTTGTTAAAAAATCATTTAACTTTATCTTCACACTTAAATCCTATTTATAATCCATCTAAGTGGTACAGGCAAAGCAGCTGAAACTGTAACTTAGATATGGCTATTTTTATTTTTTTGTATTTTAAAGATTTTATTTACTTATTTGAGAGAGAGAAAGACAGATATAGCACAAGCAGAGGGAGGGGCAGAGGGAGAAGGAGAAGCAGACTCCCCACTGAGCAGGGAGCCCAATGTGGGACTCGATCCCAGGACCCTGAGACCATGACACGAGATGAAGGCATACACTTAACCGGCTGAGCCACCCAGGTGCCCCATGGCTGACTTTAAAAAGCCGCTACTTTTTTAATAGATTATGTTTAACATCCTTGATTTTAACAAGTTGAGTATTAAGGACATGGAAGATTTTTGTCAGAAATATTTGGAATTATGGGGCGCCTGGGTGACTATCAGTTGAATATCCTACTCTTGGTTTTGGCTCAGGTCGTGATCTCATGGTCGTGGGATTGAGCCCCACATTGGGCTCCATGCTCAGAGGGAGTCTCTCTCTCTCTCTCTCTCTTTCTCTCCATCTGCCCCTCCTACCAACTCACACTCTCTCTTTCTCTAAAATAAATAAATAAATCTTAAAAAAACAAGTATATGGTATTTTTAAAAGGATTCAAACTCTGTTCAGCCTATTTCCTTTAGAAATTTCAACATACAATATAGTTTGAAGTCCAGAATTGTGATAGTCCAGTTTTACTTTTCTTTTTCAAGTTTCCTTTGCTATTTGGGGTCTTTTGTGGTTCCATACAAATTTTAGGATTGTTTGTTCTAACTTTGTGAAAAATGCTGATGGTATTTGATAGGTATTGCTTTGAATATGTATATTCTTTGGGTAATATACATATTTTAACAATATTTGTTCTTCCAATCCATAATCATGTAATGTTTTTTGCATTTCTTTGTGTCATCTTCAGTTACTTTCATTAGGTTTCTATAGTTTTCAGAGTACAGATCTTTTACCTCTTTGGTTAGGTTTATTTCTAGGTATCATGGTTTTTGGTATAATTATAAATAGGATCAATTCCTTGATTTCTCTTTCTGCTGCTTCATTATCGGTGTATAGAAATATAACAGACTTCTGTGGTTGATTTTGTATCCTGCAACTTTGCTGAATTCATGTATCAGTTGTAGCAATTTTTTGGTGGAGTCTTTCAGGTTTTCTACATAGAGTATTATGTTGTCTGCAAATTGTGAAAATTTGACTTCCTCCTTGCTGATTTGGATGCCTTTGATTTCTTTTTGTTGTCTGACTGCTGAGGCTAGCACTTCCAGTACTATGTTAAATAACAATGGTGAGAGTGGACATCCCTGTCTTGTTCCTGACTGTAGAGGAAAAGCTCTCAGTTTTTCCCCATTGAGGATGATATTAGCTGTATGTTTTTGTATATGGCCTTTATGATTTTGAGGTATGTTCCTTCTATCCCTACTTTGTTGAAAGTTTTCATCAAGAATGGATGCTGTATTTTGTCAAATGCATTTCTTTTATTAATGTGGTATATATCACATTGATTGATTTGTGAATATCGAACCACCCCCAAACCCCAGGAATAAATCCCACCTCATCATGGTGAATGATTCTTTTAATGTATTGTTGGATTCAATTTACTAGTATAAATTCTAGAAATTTATCTGTTTCCTCCAGATTGCCCAATTTGTTGGCATATAATTTTTCATAATATTCTCTTACAATTGTATTTTTGTGGTGTTGGTTGTGATCTCTCCTCTTTCATTCATGATTTTATTTATTTGGGTCCTTTCTCTTTTCTTTTTGATAAGTCTGGCTAGGAACTTATCGATTTTATTAATTCTTTCAAAGAACCACCTCCTAGTTTCATTGATCTGCTCTATTGTTTTTGTTGTTGTTGTTGTTGCTGTTTCTATATCATTTATTTCTGCTCTAATCTTTATTATTTCCCTTCTTTTGATGGCTTTACACTTTATTTGCTGTTCCTTTTCTATCTCCCCTAGGTGCAGAGTTAGGTAGGATATTTGAGACTTTTTGCTTCTTGAGGTAGGCCTGTATTGCTATATACTTCCCTCTTAGGACCACTTTTGATGCCTCCCAAAGGTTTTGGACCATCATGTTTTCATTTTCATTTGCATTTGATGAGGGAGCAGAAGGCTAGCTGAGGACAAATTCGAAGCCGGCACCCTACACCCCCCGCCCCATGTGATATATGTGACATTCCTCAGGCACTCCTGGCTGCCCTAAAGGAAAAACAATTGGTTAATTGATAGAGATCACAGTCATGCAGGACAGGAGTCTCCCTCAGTTTACAAATATCCTAATGATTTACAAGGAAGAAGCTTTCTTATCAATAACCTAACTTCCAGAGACCCATAACTCAGTTTCCTGAAGCCCTAACATCACCCTCCCCTACATGAAATTAAGGGAGGCCGAGGAAGAAGGAAATTAAATAAAATTGAATTTCTTTTGAACCTGAAACCCATTGACAAGGCCGTGTGATAGGAGGAATGTAACATTCCTCCAAGAAACTCCCAATCTTCATGTTAGTGCCTCATTAGAGGGGAAAAACAGCCTTGGCTTGACAATAACCAGGTCTCCAGTATCCTGAGAGTATTTAGCATATGACAGTCCTTCTGGACACCCCCTTTGTCCTCACCTCCCCAACTCCTGAGTATATAATCAGCCACTCCTCAAGACCACAGTGCAGCCACGGGTCTTATCCCCGTGCTGTAAAACACCACCATTTTGCACCAAAGATGCCTCAAGAATTCTTTCTTGGTCGTAGGCTCCAGACTCCACCCCACTGAACCTCACCTATATTCCAAAACTACATCACATTCATGTATTTTTTTATTTCTTCTTTAATTTCCTGGTTAACCCATCCATTTTTTAGTAGGATATTCTTTAACCTCCACGTATTTGTGGTCATTCCAATTTTTTTCTTGTAGTTGACTTCAAGTTTCATAGCATTGTGGTCTGAAAATATGCATGGTATGATCTGAGTCTTTTTGTATTGGTTGAGGCCTGACTTGTGAACCAGTATGTGATCTGTTCTGGAGAATGTTCCATGTGCACTCAAACAGAAGGTGTGTTCTGCTACTTTAGGATGAAATGTTCTGAATATATCTGTTAAGTCTATCTTGCCCAGTGTGTCATTTAAAGCCATTGTTTTCTTATTATTTTCTGCTTAGATGATCTGTCCATTGCTGTAAGTTGGGTGTTAAAGTCCCCTACTATTATTGAATTGCTATTAATGAGTTTATGTTTGATATTAATTGATTTAGATATTTGGGTGTTCTCAAGTTGGGGGCATAAATATTTATAATGGCTAGATCTTCTTGTTGGACAGACCCCTTTATTACAATATAGTGCCCCTCTTCATCTCTTGTTACAGTCTTTGGTTTAAAATCTAGTTTGTCTGATGTAAGTATGGCTACTTCGGCTTTCTTTTGACATCTATTAACATGATAAATGGTTTTCCATCCCCTCATTTTCAATCTGGAGGTGTCTTTGGATCTAAAATGAGTCTCAGGTAGGCAGCATGTAGATGGGTCTTGTTGTTTTATCCATTCTGATATTCTGTGTCCTTTGATTGGATTCCATTTATGTTCAGAGTGATTATTGATCAATATGAATTTAGTGCCATTGTATTACCTGTAAAAGTCAGTGTTTCTGGAGATTTTCTCTGTTCCTTCTAGTTTTTGTTGCTTTTGGTCTTTCTTTCCCACTCAAAGCGTCCCTTTTAATATTTTTTCCAGGGTAATTACTACAAAAAAACACACAAAAATATTTTTTGTAGTCATGAACTCCTATAGTGTTTGTCTGGGAAACTCTTTATCTCTCCTTCTATTCTGAATGACAGCCTTGCTGGGTAAAGTATTCCTGGCTGCATAGTATGGTACTGGCACAAAAACAGACACGTAGATCAATGGAACAGAATAGAAAACCCAGAAATGGATGCACAACTATATGGTTACCTAGTCTTCAACAAAGCAGAGAAGAATACCCCATTGAAAAAAGACAGTCTCTCCAACAAATGATGTTGGGAAAACTGGACAGCAACATGCAAAAAAATGATACTGGGCCACTTTCTTACACAAAAATAAATTCAAAATGGATGAAAGACCTAAATATGAGGCAGGAAACAATCAAAATCCCAGAGGAGAACATAGAGAGTAACCTCTTTGACCTCAGCCACAGCAACTTCTTACTAGACATGTCACTAGAGGCACGGGAAACAAAAACAAAAATGAACTATTGGGACTACACCAAGATCAAAAGCTTCTGCACAGCAAAGGAAACAATCAACAAAACTGAAAGGCAATAATGAAAGAAGGTATTTATTTACAAATGACATATCTAAAAGAGGGTTAGTATCCAAAATCTATAAAGAATTTATCGAACTCAACACCCAAAAAACAAATAACCCAATTAAGAAATGGGCAGAAGACACAAATCCAGATGGCTAACAGACACATGAAAAGATGCTCAACACCACTTATCATCTGAAAAATACAAATCAAAACCACAATGCTACCCCACACCTGTCAGAATGGCTAAAATTATCAACACAGGAAACAACAGATGTTGGCAAGGATGCTGAGAAGGGAGAGCTCTCTTACACTGTTGGTGAGAATGGGAGCTGGTACAGCCACTGTGGAAAACAGTATGGAGGTTCCTCAAAAAAAGTTAAAAATAGAACTACCCTATGACCCAGCAATTGCACTACTAGGTATTTACCCAAAAGATACAAAATTACTGATTCAAACAGGCACATGCACCCTGATGTTTATAGTAGCATTATCAACAACAGCCAAAATATGGAAAGAGCTAAGTTCGTTGACTATGAATGGATAAAGAAGATGCAGGATATGTATAAATGGAGTATTACTAAGCCATCAGAAATAATGAAATCTTGCCATTTGCAACAACATAGATGGAGTTAGAGTATATTATGCTAAGTGAAGAAGTCAGTCAGGGAAAGACAGATACCATATTATTCACTCATATGTGGAACTTAAGAAACAAAACAGTTGAACATAGGGGAAGGGAAAAAAAAAAAGAGAGGGAAGCAAGCCATAAGACACTCTTAATTATAGAGAACAAACTGATAGTTGCAGAAGGGGAAGTGTACAGGGGATGGGCCAAGTGGGTGATGAGTATTAAGGAGGACACTTGTTGTGATGAACACTGGACGCTATTTGTAAGTGATAAATCACCAAATTCTACTCCTGAAACTAATATTATACTATGTTAACTAATTAGAATTTAAATTACACAATATTACTACTGTTAACTAACTAGAATTTAAATAAAAACAAAAAAGAAATTTCAACATACATGTCAAGTCTGAATCTTCACACTGCCATTGTGAACACGCTGCCATTGATACAGTAGCTGACATATAAATACATACCCACACATACCCATGTCAGTATTACATGTTTGAGCCATCTAGTTGCTCAAATTCAGAAAAAAGTCAAATTAATTTTAATAACATCAGATAAGTATTCCCTATATGACTGTTAAATTTCTTTCAACACCCTCATCTTTAATGTATGTTGAACCAATGCTTTAATACCTATAGGGACTGGGTACTCATTATCTCAGGTAGCAGACATACTTAGATCCTTCTGGCACAAAACCCTGCCTTGACTTAAACACAAATCTATATTTGAAATACTTTTCTAAAAAAGACATTAATCCCTTTGTTCACGACAGGCTTTCAAATACTGAAGTGATATACCTAATTCCCCTGTGAGCCTGCTCTTTGCTATTTTAAAATGCCATGCTGCCTTCCATCATGTGTCTTTTGAAAGAATTTAGAGTCCTTTAAATTCTTCTTTTCCTCTTCATTTTTTATCTGAATTAATTCCATTTTTATATACCTGGCATTGAACAAAACATCTGAGGAAATGTCATACCCTTAATTCCCTCAGCCAACAAATCATGTCATTTGTCATACACAATTATAAATCCTTTGAGAGTCTTGTCATTTTGTAGTATCTACAGAATCTAGTAAGGTATATATAGTCATTTTTTTATTTTCTAAGTTAACTGGAAGATTACACATTTTAAAACATTATTAATTATGTCTCATTTACCATTAGCTATAAAAAACAAAATACAGGAGACATAAATAGTTAATAAATGTTTGCTCTCTGGCAGTTGTATCAGCCATAAATGAAAGTATTAGGTTATGTAAACATTTTTAAACTGGCTTAAGTGAGCAAGTAATTTGTATGATTTTCCCACAATATGTTCATCTTAGAGATTCAACATACTGTTCTTCAATAATAATAAAATAGTTACATAGTTCAATAGGGACCTAAGGTCAAACCTCATATGATAAAGATACTCAAACTGTTCTTTTGAGGTTCTTCTCCTTTTAAGATTTTTACTTGTGCTAGGAGTCTTAAATCAAAAACCAATTAGAATAAAATAAAATCCAATTTTATGGGCCATGAAGAAACCATACACTTTTATTTATCATTACAGAGTCTCTCCCACTTAGATCTCTTTTGAACATTTTATTCCTAGGGAATAACTCTTTTCCAACTGCATCAGTAGGCTAAAGATGTAACACTGTTCAATTTTTCTTGTATTGCTTTGTTTTCATCTGATATCAGCTGAAGTCCGTTGTCAGTCTCCAAGATGCAATGAGAACTACTTTTTGCCCTACAGAATGTCTTGACACAGCTATTATAGTACCAATGAAAGTTAGTTTTCTCTGGAAGATACATTATTTGAACACCCTGCAAATGTAATCCTTTAAAAAATTTTTCACTTGGATTCCTATGTGAATTCTTTCTTTTTTTCTTTAAGATTTTATTTATTTGAGAGAGAGAGAGAGCATGAGTGGGGTTAGGAGCAGAGGGAGAGGGAGGTGGAGAATCAGACTCCCTGCTGAGCAGGGAGCCAGACATGGGGCTAGATCCCAGGACCCTGAGATCATGACCTGAACTGAAGGCAGGCGCTTACTGACTGAGCCACCCAGGTGCCCCTCCTATATGAATTCTTATGATTGTACTTACTTCAAAGCAAAAATGCATGCTTCTAAATATACTACTAATTTAAGATTCATATGAATATGCAGCCTTGCAAATATTTAACCAAAACAATAAATAATACATTAAAATCAATTAATTTTCTCTTGTGTGGCAAGAGAAATAAAATATAAATTACCATATTAATCCTTCCCCACTGAATACTAAATATAGTCTTGGGACCAAATATAAAAAGAAATAATATAGTAGATTATATTATAAAATGTGTGAACTCTTGTGCCTTGGAGTCTAAATAAACATAATTCATATATTTATATTTATACATATATATATTTCAAATATGAACGGAATAGGAAAATGAAAATATATACTTAGAGACTGTAATCTTTAGTTCCATTAGACATACTTTAATTTGCTATGCTCCCCTAATAAAAAGCATTATCTTTTCAATCTTATTTCATTTTCAGAAATCTCTAAATTATAAAATGAACAAAAACTTGAAATGAGGGAATCACAGAAAACATACTTAACTACTGAAGTAGAGCTTTGTGACTATATCTATTACTGAATAATCAGTAACAAAAACTGGCAGTTGAGAAGATAGGAAAGAATGGAGTAGGTAACAATCAATCTGATGAAATAAATTAAGTCTCTGGAAAGTGACAATATAAGGAAAAAGAGGTCAGGGTAGGGATTAAATATTTCGACACCAACTTACTGTGCCACATGTTACTACAGTTGAGTATTGAGTAGTTCTGAGTTGAAGAATTACTCCTATGTCCTCATTTTTGTCTTTTTTATTTTTTTATTCATTTTTTAAAGAGTTTGTTTATTTTACAGAGAAAGAGGAAGTGAGCAAGGCGGGGGGGAGAAGCAGAGAGGAGGAAGAGAGAATCTGAAGTAGACTCTACACTGAACACAGAGCCTGATGCAGGGCTTGATCTCACAACCATATATCAGGACCCGAGCTGAAACCGGGAGCTGGACACTTAACCAACTGGGCCACCCAGGCACCGCTCATTTTTGTTCTTTTTTTAAAAAAGCATTTTCCCGAGAGAGAGAGAGAGAGAGGGAGAAAGGCAAACCAAAAAACAGACTCTTAACTATAGAGAACAAACTGATGAAGGTCGAGGGGAGATGGGTGGGGGAATGTGTGAAATAGGTGATGGGGAAGAAGGAGGGCACTCGCTATGATGAGCACAGTGTGATGCATGTAAGTATTTAATTATTATATTGTAAATCTGAAACTAATATAATACTGTATGTTAAATAACTGGAATTGAAATAAAAACTTTTAAAAAATAAAAATAAAAAATATTTTCCCTATTCCTTCATCTCTGAAGGAGTATTATTTATTGGTTTTTTTTATCCTATATTTCTATTCTCATAGTTCTGGCTCTTTCCTCATCCTTTCTCATCCTCTTTCTTCAATTTTCCTACACTTCTCTCTTCTGCTTTCTCTCCCTTGAAATGATCAAAGTGATTTGGCAAGGAAAATTCTTTCCCTCTCCTTTATTCTGCCAAATTGAGAAACAAATCTCAAACAATAGATTTCTTTTTTTTACTTTTGAGAATGTATTATGGTAGCTTTAAAGATGCAGTTAACTTGATGAAGTCCCGAAAGTTCATTTTTGCTTTTGCTTCCCTTGCTTGCCTTTAGAGACATGTCTTGAAAGAGGTAGCTGTGGCCAATGTCGAAGAGGTTACTGCCTATGTTCTCCTCTAGGATTTTGATGGATTCCTGTCTCACATTGAGGTCTTTCATCCATTTTGAGTTTATCTTTGTGTATGGTGTAAAAGAATGGTCTGGTTTCATTCTTCTGCATGTGGCTGTCCAAACAGCAAAGGTAACAGTCAACAAAATTAAGAGGCAACCCACGGAATGGGAGAAAATATTTGCAAATGACATTATAGATAAATGGCTGGTATCCAGATCTATAAAGAACTTCTCAAACTCAACCCCCAAAAAACAAATAATCAAGTCAAAAAATGGGCGGAAGACATGAACAGACACTTCTCCAAAGTGACAAATGGCTAACAGACACATGAAAAAATGTTCAACGTCACTAGCCATCAGGGAAATACAAATCAAAACCACAATGAGATACCACCTTACACCAGTTAGAATGGCTAAAATTAACAAAACAGGGAACAACAAATGTTGGCAAGGATGTGGAGAAAGGGGAACCCTCCCACGCTGTTGGTAAGAATGCAAGCTGGTACAGTCACTCTGGAAAACAGTATGGAGGTTCCTCAAGATGTTAAAATTAGAGCTACCCTATGACCCAGCAACTGCACTCCTAGGTATTTACCCCAAAGACACAGATGTAGTGAAAAGAAGGGGCACATGCACCCCAATGTTCATAGCAGCAATGTCCACAATAGCCAAACTGTGGAAAGAACCAAGATGCCCTTCAACAGATGAATGGATAAAGAAGATGTGGTTCATATATACAATGGAATATTACTTGGCTATCAGAAAGGATGAATACCCACCATTTGCATCGACATGGATGGAACTGGAACAAACCATGAGAAACTCTGGACTCTGGGAACCAAACTAAGGGTTTCAGAAAGGAGGGGGTGAAGGGATGGGATAACTAGGGGATAGGTATTAAGGAGGGCACGTGTGGTGATGAGCACTGGGTGTTATACGCAACTAATGAATTGTTGAATACTCCATCAAAACCTCATGATGTACTATATGTTGGCTAACAACATGATAATAATAAAAAAAAAAGATGCAGTTAACAATAGGAAATCAGCTGGGTTTTAAAAAACATAATAATCTTTATGTTACAATATATTTCCATATTTTATATCAAGTAAATTAAATTTTCAGGTATTTGTTACTGATAAACTGCCAAATGATAATCACAAACCACCCAGTAAAAAGAGATCATCACATGATCTCAAAGGTCCTGTACTGAGTGGGGTAAAGGCCAAGGTTTTAGATATGGCTGGAATTTGACCTAAACGAATAATTAAACTTTCTGTGTCTCATTTGTTTTTACTATTAAATGAGAATATTCATACATGTGTTGCCTGCATAATCATCTTAATATGATACTAAGTAAACAGTGCCTTATAAAACAAAATTTTAAAAAAGCCAGCCAAAGAGTATTAAAATAAAATAAATGAAATAAAATAAATTCTGTCATTTTGTCTTCCAGAAATGTTTCTTTGTATGACAACATATATAGCCAGGAGTCATATCTGCACCTTCAAATATGTGAAGGACCTTTTTAAACCTGAACTTGAGGGGCACCTGGGTGGCTCAGTCAGTTAAGTGGCTGCCTTTGGCTCAAGTTATGATCCCAGGGTCCTGGGATCAAGCCCCACATCGGGTTTCTTGCTCAGCGGGGAGCCTGCTTCTCCCCTGCCTGCCGTTCCCCCTGCTTGTGCTCTCTCTCCCTCTTTCTCTTTCTCTCGCTCTCTCTGTCAAATAAATCTTTAAAAAAAAAACCTATATGATTCATATATTAAAAAATTAAATAAACCTGAACTTGCAACCTTTCTTAAGTAATTCCTCTAGTACTATACTCTCCTCATAGTCCTCTGTAAAATCACATTTAGTTTTCCTTTACACATTTACACCATAGTTATTTACTTGATTATCTTCTGTCTTGCCCATTAGACTATAAGCTCCATGACACAGGGGAACATATGTTTTTAGTTCATTATTGTATACCCAGAACATAACAGAAGGGAAAAAAATGGATTAGTGAAAGGAAAAGTAACCACAAATAATCTGATTAAAAATATGTAACATGAGACATTGTAAAAATCACTCACAATAAAAGTGAAATACAAATTAAAATATTAATGAGATAGCATTTATCATCAAATAGATTGACAAAGCATAAAAACACTGAGAGCCTAGAACTGGCAAGGTTGTGTGGAAATTGATATATTTATAATTATAAATAACTGCATTGTTTTTAGAGTAATATTTAAATTTAAGAGAAGTAATTCTTAGGTGGTAGGGAATAATTTTTCTTTCATATGTCAACCAAGAGATTCTTGAATATAAATTTAGCACAGGCAAAAAAAAAAAAAAAGGTAAAGGCACAAAACTTATAACTTAGTTCTCAGTTAAAATCACCCCATCCCTTATCATCTAGATAAGATTAGCTTGAACACCCACTTCAGGTCCTTTAAAAAGAATAATGTTCAGAGGGCCACCTGTACTCTATTACTTTGATTTATTTGGTTCTCTTTCTCTGTTTATGCTCTTTTCTCTTTAGTAACAGTTTTAAGCATCCCTCTGACTTGAAATTTCCCCATCCCTCAACTAGATCAAGCACATACTAATACAAAACAGCAGCAACAACAACGAAACTAAAGATTCCACCAGAAAAAGCTACTAGAACTGATAAATTCAGTAAAGTCACAGGATACAAAATTAATATAAACAAAGATCTATTGTATTTCTACCCACTAATAATGAAGTAACAGAAACAGAAATTAAGAAGGCAACCCCATCTATAATTACATCAAAAATAATAAAATACCTATAAATAACTTAACCAAGGAGGTGAAAGATCTGTACTCCACAAACTATAAAACATTGATGAAAGAAATTGAAGATAACACAAACTGAAAGATATTCTATGCTCATGGACTATAAGACAAATATTGTTAAAATGTCCATAATTACCCAAAGCAATGTACAGATTTTAATGTAATCCCTATCAAAATACCAAAAATATTTTTCACAGAACTAGAACAAATAATCCTAAAATTTGTATGGAACCACAAAAGAATCTGAATAGCCAAAGCAATCTTTGCAAACAAGAAGAACAAAGGTGGAGGGTGCCTGGGTGGCTCAGTTGGTTAAGCGACTGCCTTCGGCTCAGGTCATGATCCTGGAGTCCTGGGATCGAGTCCCTCATCGGGCTCCCTGCTCAGCAGGGAGCCTGCTTCTCCCTCTGACCCTCTTCCCTCTTGTGCTCTCTATCTCTCATTTTCTCTCTCTCTCTCTCTCTCAAGTAAATAAATAAAATCTTTGAAAAAAAAAAAGAAGAACAAAGGTGGAGGTATCACAATCCTAAACTTCAAGATATACTACAAAGCTGTAGTAATCAAAATAGTGTGGTACTGGCACAAAAACAGATATCAACAGAACAGAACCGAAAACCCAGAAATAAACCCACACTTTTATGGTCAATTAACTTCAACAAAAGAGGCAAAAATATACAATGGGGAAAAGACAGTCTTTTCAATAAATGGCATTGGGAAAACTGGTCAGCTACATATAAAAGAATGAAACTGGACCCCTTGCTTATACCATACACAAAAATAAATCCAAAATGGATTAAAAACCTAAATGTGAGAACTGAAACCATAAAATTCCTAGAAGAAAACATATGCAGTAAATTCTTTGACATCGGCCATAGAAACTTTTTTCTAGATATGTCTCCTATGGCAAGGGAAATAAAAGCAAAAGGAAACTATTGGGACTACACCAAAATAAAATCTTTTGCATAGTGAAGGAAACTATCAACAGAACAAAATGGCCTACTGAAATGGAGAACATATTTGCAAATTATATATGCAATGATATATTCCCAATGATATAACCCCAATAAGGGTTTAGTATCCAAAATACATAAAGAACATATACAATTAAACACTAAATAATAATAATATATTCAATAATATTTATTTATTATTTATTATTGAATATTTATTATTTATTATTGAATATTATTTATTATTGAATAATAATTCAATAAATATGGGCAGAGGGCCCAGACATTTTTTTCTAAAGAAGACATAAAAATGACCAACAGACACATGAAAAGATGCTCAACATCACTAATCTTAAGTGAAATGCATATTAAAACCACAATGAGATACCACCTTTTTCCTATCAGAATGGCTAAAATCAAAACCACAACAAATACCAAACGTTCGTGAGAATATAAAGAAAAAGGAACCCTTGTGCACTGTTGGTGGGAAAGTAAATTGGTGCAGCCACTGTGGAAAAGAGTATGGATGTTCCTTGAAAATTTAAAATAGAATTATCATATGATTCAGTAATTCCACTACTGGGTATTTAACCCAGAGAAAACATAAACACTAATTTGAAAAAATATATACACCCCTATCGTTTATTGGAGCATTATTTACAATAGCCAAATTATGGAAGCTGCCAATTGTCCACTGATAGATGAATTGATAAAGAAGATTTGGTATATATACACACACACACACACACACATATATATATAATTCAGCCATAAAAAAGAATGAAATCTTGCCATTTACAACATGAAATCTAAAGGATATAATGCTAAGTTAAGTCAGACAGAGAAAGACAAATACCACATGATTTCACTCATATGTGGAATTTAAGAAATAAATAAACAAAGAAAAAAAGAGACAAACCAAAAAAGAGACTTTTAAGTACAGAGAACAAACTGGTGGTTGCCAGAGGGGAGGTTGTAGGGGTGAAGTAGATACAGATGATTAAAGATACACTTATCTTTTCTTTTTAATTTTTTATTGTTATGTTAATCACCATACATTACATCATTAGTTTTTAATGTAGTGTTCCATGATTCATTGTTTGTGCATAATACCCAGTGCTCCACACAGAATGTGCCCTCCTTAATACCCATCACCAGGCTAACCCATCCCCCCATGCCTCTCCCCTCTAGAACCCTGTTTGTTTTTCAGAGTCCATCATCTCTCATGGTTCATCTCCCCCTCCGATTTCCCCCCCTTCATTCTTCCCCTCCTGCTATCTTCTTCTTTTTTTTTTTTCTTAACATATATTGCATTATTTGTTTCAGAGGTACAGATCTGTGATTCAACAGTGTTGCACAATTCACAGCGCTCACCATAGCACATACCCTACCCAATGTCTATCACCCAGCCACCCCCTCCCTCCCATCCCCCACCACTCCAGCAACCCTCAGTTTGTTTCCTGAGATTAAGAATTCCTCATATCAGTGAGGTCATATGATCCATGTCTTTCTCTGATTGACTTATTTTGCTCAGCATAACACCCTCCAGTTCCATCCACGTTGTTGCAAATGGCAAGATCTCATTCCTTTGGATGGCTGCATAATATTCCATTGTGTATATATACCACATCTTCTTTATCCATTCACCTGTCGATGGACATCTTGGCTCTTTCCACAGTTTGGCTATTGTGGACAGTGCTGCTATAAACAAGGATACACTTATCTTAATGAGAACTGAGCAATGTATAGAATTGTTGAATCGTTATATTCAATACCTGAAACTAATATAACACTGTAAAATAATTATGCTTGAATAAAATAAAAAACAATATGACATCATCCAAGCTTTTCTGTATGATTTTAATGAAAATCTGTTAGTCATGAAAGAAAAATTATGTTGCTGAAACTTTAAATATTATTTATCAGATATTATTTTTCTTAAAAGTCTCAGAGCCATGTTAACCACTGGCCATACTATCCCTCATCATGTTTCTGGCTTCGATTTCCTGGAGACTACTTGATTGCATATTTCCTGCATGTATTTTCCAAATGTGTTCTCATTTTTTCAGTCCCTCCCTAGAAATCTGAGGTTTAGGCCCATAATGTTACAAATTTTTCAGTTAAAATAAATGCCAGGACTTTGTGACCCTTTGCCAATAGAACAATATTTTTGTTCTCCTTTAAAATAATCCATGTAGTTTAGAAGATAGTAATATTTTTAGAAACACTATCTCCTCTTTACATAATTCAAATAATTTATAGTGTGGTAGAAACATGTGGCTGAGAACTGTAGTATTTCTAATCTCTGACCAGTGAGTTTTAGGAAATTTAATCTCAGCTCTGACTATTGAGCTTTAGGAAAATTATAGTAGGCAGAATAATAAGCCCCTGAAGATGTCTATACCCTAATCCCTGGAAACTGTGAATATCTTACCTTACATGGAAAAGGGGACTTGTAGAAAGTATAATTAAGGTTAAGAACCTTGAGAGGGGCAGATAATTTTGGATTGTGTGGGTGACATTGTGATTGTCAACCTAATCAGAAAGAAGGACACCACAGAAGAATGATCAGAGATATGCAATGGTGTTGGCTTTGAAGTTGCAATAAGCAGGTCATAAACTAAATAAATTTGGTGGCCTCTAAAAGCTGGAAAAGGAAAGGAAACATATTCACCTCTAGAGGCCTGGAAAGGAAAAGGTGTGAGGTGATATCTCAAGGTAGTTGGATTTGCATTTACCTGATGATGAGTGATGTTGAACATCTTTTCCTGTATCTGTTGGCCATCCATATGTTTTCTTTGAGAAATGTTTGTTCATATCTTCTGCCCATTTTTAATTGGATTATCTGTTTTTTATGTGTTGAGTTGTATAACTTCTTTATGTATTTTGGATACTAACCCTTTATTGGAAATGTCATTTGCAAATATCTTCTCAGACAGGGAATAAATTTTATCAGCCATAATTTATTTGCCCAGATTAGTGTAAATACCCTAGTAGGCCCAGGCTTTATGCACGCATGGGAAATCTTTGTTATTGGTACCTTTTTTTCCTAGTATTTTTAACATGAACCAAAGAAATCCTTTCTCATATTTCCAAGTATCTACTTGCCTATATTGAGTTAATTTTTAGTTATTTAAAATACCCACCACTCTTATTTTTGTAGTCTTCTAGAAAAGAAGTTGGTTCTAAAAAAATCCTTTAGGGGCGCCTGGGTGGCTCAGATGGTTTAGCGTCTGCCTTCCGCTCGGGTAATGATCCCAGGGTCCTGGGATCGAGTCCCACATCGGGCTCCTGGCTCGGCAGGGCGCCTGCTTCTCCCTCTGCCTCTGCCTCTTTCCCTGCTCATGCTTTCTCTTCTCTCTCTCTGTATCTCTGTGTCGCAAATGAATAAATAAAATCCTAAAAAAAAGGTCCTTTAACCACTATAAAAGCATACATTGATAGCTTTTAAGACTACAGGTGTGGCCCTTTTGCTTCCCTAGCCTTCTGCCAATACACGCATTTTCAATATTGGTGATACAGTCTGAAGACGTTGTATACTTCAGAAAGCAGTTTTCATGGCAATAACGAATGCAATGAGCATGCTAATAACTTCAGTAAGTTAAAAGTTACTGTTATGGTGTAAGGTAAGGTGAATAACAAACATCGTATTCTGCCTTTTAAAAACAGCTAGGCTTAACATCCTGGACTTAATTGAAATAGATCAGGAAAAGCAAACAGATAACTACAGGATCAAATAACCTACAAGGAGCATTTAAACTCACAGTTAAAGCCCAGATTGTACTAAAACTGACAGAAAATCTCTATTTAACTTTTTTAGCTATTGATGCTTAGTAAAACATCTAGAATTATATTCATTCTATTAACATTCTTTGTGTTAGGCATCAGAGACCAAGTGTAAACAAGACATAAAAGTCTCATATTGTGGAATTTAATGTCTAGATTTATCTTTTTGTACTCAGTTTTTGGTATATTTGACTGGGTACCTGTACCAATGGGAATAAATGTGACCTGACACTATATCTACTCTTTGGTTTGAAGTAATATACCTTAGTTTTTCTTTTTAAAATCAAAACTTCAAATGATGAGATGGCTTTTCTAAATGTTCCTTTCCTAGAGAAAAGGGGTTTCATGATCTTTATAATATCCTTTATAATTGATCTTGTAGTTTTAGAAGAAAATGAATTATAGTTTCAGCAAAAATCTGTGGTATTTTAGATAAGAAGTTAAAAAACATACTTTTCTATGTAATTAACAGGAAAAACGGACTCTAACGTCATTCCAAACTACAAGTCTCTTTACAATTTTTTTTCTTTGACCTTTCAGTGATTACATTTTTATCAAAGACTATTTTCTGACATTTCAATCCAAAAGAAATTAACAATGCATTTCTTACATTAAAGTACATTCATAATGTATAAATATGTGTTGATCTACCTTAAAATAAAATTGCATTTTTATAACACACATACACAACACCTTAAATGGAATTGCTCATTCTGTAAATTAGGAGTTAACAGAGTTCTATAACACATTATAATAACAGGAAGGCTGTATTCCATAGAGGTTAAAAACGTGTGATATGCACTTAAATAGATCTGGGTTTTGTGATGGCTAGAAAACTGGCAACTCAAAAATGTCCATGTAATACTAATCCCTCACACCTGTGAATATGCCACTATATCTGGTAAATGAGCGTTTTCAGTTGTGATTCATTGAAGGATCTTGAAATTGGGAGATTATTCTATTTGTTGAGGTCAGTTAAATGTAATCATGAGGGCCCTTGTAAGAAGTATACAAGAGAAGGATAAAAATCAAAATCAGAGAAGGATATGACAGAGGCACAGGTCAGAGTGAAGCGTTGTCGATGTGGAAAATGGAAGTGACTCACAAACAACAAAGCAGGGCAACCTCCCAGAGCCGAAAAATAGGATTTACACAGTTCTTCAGAGCTTCCAGAAAGAATACAGCTTTTCAGACACCTTGATTTTTAGCCCAGTGAAATTTGTGATCTCCAGAACTATAAGATGATAAAAGCACTAAGTTTGTGGTTTTGTGTTATAGCAGCAATAGGACAGTGACATAGGTTCTAATCTCATTTCCAACACCTGCCCAAAAATGGAAACCAGATTTTATGAGTTTAAGAATAGTTGGTCCTAAGGCAATCAGGGCCTTAAATTTTAAAAACTTTTATAATGAAGATTATTTTTAAAAAATATGTGGCCCTTAAAAACTAATGATGTAATGTATGGTGATTAACATAACAATAAAAATTAAAAAAAATATGTGGTCCTTGGAGAAAAGACTAATCCTAAGATTATAAATGATAAGAAATATTGTGATGGCAAACTATAGTACCAAGGTATAATTCAGAAGTGGCTAGTAAAGCAGTTTTTATGGCATGTGAACAGGTGCATATCATGTTCTCATCCACGACATGTGTCTATAATTGATTCCAGCACTGTATCATAGCCACTGTGTAGCCTCACAATACATTTCAACATGACACGAAAGGAAACTACTAGTGATTTTTTTAGTTGGAGTAGATGTCATTCAGAATCCATTCAGAATGGAGCATGGTAGTAAGTAGTCAAAGTAGTTAAAATAAGGGTAGTTTAACAGAAAATAAGTTACGGAGGTGATGGAAAAGCTAAGAAGACAGAAGGAGAAACTGAGGATACTCCCAAGATTATCAGTAGCAGAACACAGCCCCTACACTGCTAAGAGAAAGAGAAGATTGGGGTTCTAGGGCTGGGGTCACCCTCTACGAGTTGTAACCATGGCCTGTCATTTGGGCTGGAGCCAATGCTGGAAAATTTTATGAGGGAGAAGGAGGATGTTATATATCCATTGTGTGTGTGTGTGTGTGTGTGTGTGAGTGTGTGTGTTTATTTTTTAAATCTACTTTTTTTTATCCACTCATCCATCAGTGAATACTTAAATTGATTCCATGTCTTGGCTATTACAAACAATGTTGCAATAAACATGGGGTTGCTGATATCTTTTTAAATTAGTGTTTTATTTCCTTCAGATAGATATCCAGAGAGGAATATCTGGATCATATGGTAGTTCTATTTTTAATTTTCTGAAGAACACCACTCTGTTATCTCCCACTAGTAACTCTCATTAACTCAAAACAAGTTGAAAGCCAGCTAATACTGCAGCCAAAGAAACCTAATAGGCCCTCTGCTGTGCCAAGCAGAACAGGGAGGGCCTCAGAAAGGATCTGAGAGCAATTGGCACTGGATAAGCATTGAATTCAAGGTTAAGAAAACATCTGAAAAAGATTCCCCCTTTTAACTCTTGGATATGCTGAGGAACCTAAAGAGAGTATCTTTTGAAAAATAGGGATTCCATAAAAAGGAATACATTTTGTAGGTTATAATGATAATTAAAACTGAAGTATATAAAAATAAGACTTCCTCTCATGTAAAGCTCCTGCCTATTTGGCTTGTCTAAAGAACACCAGCCTGATATATTGCATACATTGGAAAAAACATAAATAAAAAACTGCATTTCCTCTTATCTGTGTTTTCCGTGTATAAGTTAACCATTGTAACTCAGAAAGTTAATTTACAAACTAGAAAGATTATAGGTAAAATTTCCAAATGATTTTTTAGATGAGAGTTTTACGGACATAATTGTTTAAGGGGTGCTATTAGGTTAACATAAAATATTAAGAGAATGTTGACTGGTTATAGTCATAATCTAGTCATATATTTTTTTCTATTTCCACATTTAAGATATATCTAACTGTTGATTTCATATGACAGAGGTAAATCTTGAAATATCAGTAGTTTTTAAAAGTGAAGACTATAAAGTTGATGATTTTGTTAGGTGTGTTTCTCTGTTGCTATATGTAATCATTTCAGGCATAAAATTATTATTGACATTTTAAGTCAAAAAATGAAGTACAATGTATGCCAATTAGTGGGCAATAATAATTTTCCTAGATTATAATAAGTACCCTCTACACAGATGATTGTGCAAAAATAATCAAGACATAATCTGTCTCTCACTACTTATCAAGCTTTTCCCTCCTCAATCCATCAGAACTGTGACAGAATTCATGCCCATCTGTCATAATCAGTTGAATCTTTTTTGGCTGACAGACTAAAGCACATGGGGGAATTCCTAAATGATATGATGGCCAGCGGCGATTTTCTGCCAGAAAATTACAAGGTAGAGTGAGTAAGAATTCATTTCACCTATGACAAGTGATTAAGTATTTTGTTTCCTTAAAGTTACAAAACAGAATTTTCTGCCCTTATCCATTGTTCTGCCATGTTAGGGAATTTTCACATTTTATTTACAAATCTCATGGCATATTTTGTTTTATTTCTCCTGCAAGAATATGTCCATTATTTGAAATGTCTCTTTATAACATGAATTAACCAGACCCCTTTTATTCAATACTAGAAAGATAAATTCCTCAATTTAGTTTGATCAGGTTATAGTTTCATTTATAATATATTGAACTTGCACATGCATTAGTTTTTATCTTAATGAACTCACAGTCTGAGAAGAAAGATAAATATATAAAAAAAGTATTTCCATGCAGAGTGCTGTATATAAAAATGGACCTAAGAATTATGTTAGTATTTTAATAATTAGTTGTGGGTGACTAACTCTCTGAAGATGAAAGAAGTCTTCATGAGAAGCAAAGCTTACCTTTTAATGGAAATGAGTTTCAATTTGAAAATCAGTACAAGTGTTTATCACATGAGTGAGGGTGTGTTTTCCACATTTGTACAGCCACAATAAAATCAGACATGAACATAAGCCTAGGTTTTCAGTATAGGAATGCTGAAACATTGGTTTTAACATCAGAATTCAGCCCAAATCTGCTTTTGCCTTAGCTGTAACACTTGGTACCTCAAGGGAATACCCAAATCAGCATTTTTTCCCTGATATCTCTGAATATCAATCATTCTTCAATCTATGCTAAAGAAGAATTTTTGTGCACACAATAAAATTAAGATGCAGATAAAAATTCAGAGATAATTTTGCCACCAAAAAACCAATTGCTCCATTGTTCCACCTCAAACTCCAAGTCTAAGAGCTAATCTTTTTCCACCGATTTTATAAAAATATGGAAAGATATACATATATATGTATATATATATACACACACATATATAGATCTCTCTCCACAGAATATATAATAATGTATTCATAGAATGTATCCATGAAGATTCCATTATCACTATAATCAAATCTCAAATTCTAGAGGTGAACCCGAGAAATGTTTGTACACTAGTCAGTTTACACTAGAGATGAAGGAAATCTTACTAATCTAGTGACATTCCCATCAATCTAACTCTATACTAGCAATTATAGTGAAAAATATATCTTCATTCTACCCACACCTCAGTGAAAAGTGAACAACTATCTAGCACAACAAAATGCATTATTTTAGCACTAGTGCCTGCATTAGTACTCTAGCAGCTGTCAGTGTGAAGAAATTATTGTGAAGCATTCAAATGCCAAACTTGATTTTTAATGAGTGACCTTGGCTGAATATTACCAACTGTTTTCTTTAGCATCTTTGATAAGACATTTTTTAAGATTTTATTTATTTTTTGACAGAGAGACAGCAAGAGAGGGAACACAAGCAGGGGGAGTGGGAGAGGGAGAAGCAGGCTTCCTGCGGAGCAGGGAGCCTGATGAGGGGCTCGAGCCCAGGACCCTGGGATCATGACCTGAGCCGAAGGCAGACGCTTAACGACTGAGCCACTCAGGTGCCCCAAGACCACATGTTTTTATAGGAAACCATAGGTAGTGATGAGGATACAGAGAAAGGGGAACCCTTTTACACTGTTAGTGGGAATGTAATCTGGTACAGTCACTCTGGAAAACAATACGGAGGTTCTTCAAAATGTTAAAAATTGAACTACCCTATGATCCAGCAATTGCACTGCTAGGTATTTACCCAAAGAATACAAAAATACTGATTCAAAGGGATACATGCACCCCAATGTTTATAGCAGCATTATCAACAACAGACAAATTATGGAAAGAGCCTAAATGTTCATTGACTGATGACTGGATAAAGAATATGTGGTAGCTATATATACAATGGAATATTACTCATAAAAAAGAGAAATCTAGCCATTTCCAAGGATGTGGATGGAGCTAGAAGGTATTATGCTAAGCGAAATAAGTCAGAGAAAGAAAAATACCATATAATTTCACTCACATGTGTAATTTAAGAAACAAAACAAGTGAACGAACGTAAGGGGGGAAAAGAGGAAAACCAAGAAACAGACCCTTAACTACAGAGAACAAACTGATGGTTACAGGAGGAGATGTGGGCAGGGGGATGGGTTAAACAGGTGATGAGTATTAAAGAGAATACTTGTTGTGATGAGCACTGGGTATTGTATGTAAATGCTGAATCACTAAATTCTACACCTGAAATTAATATTACAAACTATATGTTAACTAACTGGAATTTAAATAAAAACTTGGAAAGAAAAAAAAAAGAAAAAGAAAGACCACATGTTTTTTCTTTCTATAATTAATACATTATATATTAAATTTCCTAATGTTGATTTACCCTTGATGCCTTAGAATAAATCCTGACAGTCTGTTGATAAATTGAATGATTCCATTTGCTTTTATTTTGCATCCATAATCATAAGGAGTCAGCAGTTTTCTTTTACTAAATTACATTTATTACATTATTTTGAACATTCTAGCTAATAGTCATTTGGGGAGATTTCATGTTTTTTTATAGGCCTGAATGTTTTCAATTATACTGTATTTAACTACTATTTAAAAATTAGGTAGAACCTATCTTTAAAATCATCTAGTCAGGGTGCTTTTTTAAGAATAAACTTTCATTATCTTCACAATTTCTTTTATGGTAATTAATTTATCAAGTTCCTTGTCCTTCTTTTATCAATACTGGCAGTTATCTATTATGAAGAAATCTATTTCCTTCAGATTTAAAAATTTCTTAATATAAATTTTACGGATATTATCTTAAAATCTATTAATTTTACTATATCTGTGGATAAATCCATTTTCATTCCTAACCTCAATGCTTTACTCTACTTCTTAAATCAAGCACATAAACCAGCTTTTCATTAATTTCTCCTTTCCAATATTTTCCTTTTCTATTTTATTATATATCTATGTCTTCCTTCCATATGATTTTTACTTTCTTTTATTTTTAAAAGAAATGTGCATTTTCTTAAAATAAGTATTAAGATTCTTTCTTACTGAGGAGGGCATATAATGGTATACACTTGGTATACATTAGTCTCAACTTCAAAAGATTCACTCATCTATTATTAAGGGAAAGCCACTTTTACAGTAAGTCTGTAATAAAGAAGAAAACTCACTGTTTAGGGCAGAATTGTGTCTTCCAGAAAGATATGTTGATATCCTAACCCCTGTATCTGTTAATGTGATCTTATGGACATAATCTTTAGAGATGTAATCAAGTTAAGGTGAGGTCATTGGGGTGGGCCCTAATACAATATGACGGGCATTCTTTGGGGAAAACACTATGTGAAACAGACACAAACAGGGAAAATGCCATGAGACAATGGAGGCAAAGGCTGAGATGTTTTGGCTGAAAGCAAAGAAAGGCCAAAGATTGCTAGTAAACCACTAGAAACTAGGAAGAGGCAAGGAAAGATTTCCCCTACAGGTTTCAGAGGGAACATGGCCCTGACAACACCTTGACTTAGAAGTCTACTTCCTGAATTGTGAAACAAAAATGTTCTATTGTTTTAAGCCAACCAATTTGTGGTACTTTGTTATGACAGTCCTTGGAAAACAAATACTCCACCAAACAAAAACCGTGCCCTACACAGATTTTTTTCAGTTATTATTTTCTGATTGAAACAGTCATGCTATTACTCTTTCAGTACTGCTACTGTAACTTCCTAAATTTACTGATCTATATTGTTTTAAATGAGCTGCCAGAGAAAAGGTCCTAATAATAAATGAGGTACATTTTCTGGCCTATGTAAGTTTTAGGATATGAGGAAGATTTACCTGCCACTCTCTGTTTTTTTTTTTTTTTTTAAGATTTTATTTATTTATTTATTTATTTATTTATTTATTTATTTATTTATTTATTTTAGAGAGAAAGTGAGCCTGAGAGGGGAGAGGTGCAGAGACAGAGAGGGAGAGAGAATCTGAAGCAGACTCCAGGTGATGCTCAGAGCTTGTTGCTGGGCTAGATCCTACAACCTCAAGATCATGACCTGAGCAGAAAGCAAGAGTCTGACACTCAACTGAGTGTCACCACCCAGGTGTGCCACTGCCACTTTCTTAGGAATCAGTATTGTAAGTCATCCTTCTGTGATTTATTTCAAGCTTTTTCTATCTTCTGGGTTACTGTAAGAATTACCTTAATGTGTATGTTGGTTTGAGGGCATTCCCTAGTTTCAGTAAAGATGAAGATTCACACCATTTTTGTTTGATCTGGTCATATCTCTAGACTGTTACGTAGAAATTTTACATTTCTGTAATCTTCTTCTCTTTTCCAGATGTCTTCTGTCTTCTCTTTTCCAGAAGTAAGCTTTTGATAGAAGGAGCTATGTTTATTTATCTTTGTAACTTTCATACCTAAAAGAGTACTCGGAACAATGTAAGCATAAAATAAAAATGGATTAAAAGGATAAATGTTATCCATTTGTTCATTCATCAAATGACAAGGGAAGTGAAAAAATTCTCAAAGATATAAAATATTTGACAAAGAATATAGTATTTATGAATTTTCATTATATAAAAAGATATGGTAACTGGATATAACATCCAGCATGAAAAGGAAATGAATTTTCTAGCATGGGTTGGATACATTTAAAGAATGCTTTTTTTGTTTCTGAGGCCAGTATCTATTTTTAATTGATATTTTCATGGTTTCTAAATTTTTATCTAGCAATTTTTACCAGAACAATAGAAACTGCATTACTATTGAGAATTAGGATTTAGAATCCAAGTTCCATTTCTCCATTTCTATTAATCTTGGTGCATTACTGTTATCCAGTCAATTAAACAGGCCAGCACCATATTCACCCATGACTGATAGGAAGACCGCACTTAGTTTCAGAATTCTTGATGGGTGAATGATAGCAATCCATAAACCCCACTGAGTGTATAAACAGCATCAAAGTCAATGAATCAAATTCCCTTTTATCTATTATCTATCTAATAGATAGAAAGTTCATTCTAATAGCTAGTCATTGGTGACTTGCCTTTGAATAGAAGAATACTTATTTAGGAAAATGGCATCTACCTTTAATAATTATGTTCTTTCCCTGGCTTTTATTTACCCTAAAGATTTATTTAAAAATCTAAATATAATTAGCACTCTCCAAAAAGTCATTGATCATATTTTGTAAAAATCACTGGACATGAATTTTTGCATTGCTTGTCCAACTTTCACAAATTACGTACATGAAGAAAAAAAATAAAAAGAGGATATATATCTTAGATCTTTCAAAATAGTGAATGGAAAGCCAGAACAAAAATGTTTCTGAAGAACTACCCGTTATGTTATTATAAGCTAAAACACTATTGTTTTTATGGGGTTGTGATTTTTCCTGTGCTTTAAACACTCTGGTTTCCCATATTTTTTACTGACTAGCTGTTAGGGAATTGACTCTTGCCCATTTTTGACTCCCATTTTGAAAATAACGATCGAGATAAAATGTTCTTTATTAGTGGAAAGATAGACGTGTCACCTAAGTTTGTCCAGACAGATGTTTTCACCCTAAGAAATTGGAATTGTGAGGTTAGTGATACAAGTATGGAGTGGATTCATCATGTCAAAATCTGCTTTTGAGACTGATCTTGATCTTAAAATTTGCCATGTACCTCTCTTTTCTCACCCTGATTCATTTTTTTCAATCTGCAATATATTCCCATATTATTCCAACTAAAATACATTTTTCTAAGAAAACTCAAAGATAAGAAAAAAATCTTGATAACCTTGGATTTGTCTGTGACTTCTTAAGTAAAATGCCAAAAATAAGTTATATGAAAAAAAATGATAAGTTGGCAGGCAAGAATTCTACCACTGAACCACCTATGCAAAAAAATTATGTTAGACTTCATTAAAATAAAAACTTCTGATCTGACAAAAATTCTGAAAAATTAAGAGAATGAACAGATAAGCCACATATTGGGGGGATATATTTTCAAAACCTATGTGTAATAACGAACTATTATCCAAAATATACAGAGAACTCTTAAAGTCATCAATAAAAATTAAACAATGCAATTAACAAATGGGCAACAGCTCTGAAAAAACAATTAACCAAAGAGGATATACAGATGTCAAGTAGCATGTGAAAAGATGCTCAATACCAAATGCCATTAGGGATATGTAAATGAAAACAATGAGATACCAATAACAACAATTAGAATGGCTAGGATCCAAAATACTGATAACACTAAATGCCAGAGAGGACGTGGAGAAACTAGAATTCTCATTCATTGAATTGAGAATGGTAGAGCCACTGTGGAAGGGTGTTTGGTAGTTTGTTACAAAACTAAACATTCTCATACCACAAGAGCCAATAATCATGCTCACTGGCATTTACCCAAATGAGTTGAAAGCTTATGTTTGCACAAAAATCTGCACACAAATGTTTATAGCAGCTTTATATACAATCGCCCAGACTTGGAAGTAACCAAAATGTTCTTCAGTAAGTAAATGTAGTATATATGTATATGTGTGTGTGTGTGTGTATATATATATATATATATATATATATATATATATACATACTGCAATATTATTCAGCCATAAAAAAGAATGAAATCTTGCCATTTGTAATGACATGGATGGAGCTAGAGAGTATTAGGCTAAGTTAAATATGTCAGAGAAAGATAAATACCATATGATTTCACTCATACGTGGACTTTAAGAAAGTAAATGAGCAAAGGGAAAAAAAGAGAGAAAGGCGAACCAAGAAACAGACTGTTACCTGTAGAGAACAAACTGATGGTTACCAGGATGGGTGGATGAGTTAAATATGTGTTGGGGATAAAGGAGTGCACTTGTTGTGATGAGCACCGCCTACTGTAAGGAAGTATTGAATCACTGCATTGTACACCTGAAATTAATATTATACCATATGTTAATGAACTGGAATTTAAATAAAAACTTAGAAAAAACAAATGGATTAGCAAATTGTACTATGCCCGCATAATGTAATAAAAAGAAATGAGCTACCAAAACCAGAAAAGACATTGAAGAACCTTAAATGCATATTACTGAGTGAAAAAAAAATTCTGAAAAGGCTCTCTATTTTGGATTTCAACTAAATAATATTTAGGGAAACTCTAGAGACAATAAAAAGATAATTGGTTGTCAGGGGTTTGTGGGGACAGGAGAAATGAGTAGGTGAAAGCCAGGGTATTTTCAGTGTAGTAAAAATTTTCTGTATGTTATGGTAATAGTAGATACATGTCATTGGACATTTGTCAAAACTCATAAAATGTACAACACAAAGAATAAATCCTAAAGTAACTATAAGCTAACAATATTAAAGATTATCTCATCAGTTATAACAATTCTATCACACTAATTTAATAATGTTAATAGGGAAAACTAGAGGAAGGTATTAAATGGTATATGGGAACACTGTACTTTCTGCTCAATTTTTCTGTAAACTTAAAACTGCTCAAAATAATAAAGTCCATTTATTTAAAAATAATTACTCAACATTCAAAATAAATAACTATAAAAGAAATTTAATAAAAGAAATTTAATAACTTTTAAAATATACTCGTACATTTGTAGGATTTGTATTTTTGAGATTATTAAAGCACTACGGTGATATTTTTTTAAGTATCTTGCATATAATCTCATCAGACACAACTATAAAATTTGTTGAAAACTGAAACCAGTCCATTCTGAGAAACTTAATTATAATGAAGTAATGATCTATTATTATAAGTGATGATGGCAACTTGACAAATTACGAGTGTAAGTTACTCTTTTTGTTCACCTGCCCTTTACCAATATAAACACAATCATAAAGACAGATCTTGGATATCTAGAGAGAGACATTTAGCAATAGGCCAACTAGACTAGAAATTTGCAAAACAGTTATTTTTTTAAAAAGGTGTTCAGAACTTCCACACAAAGTAACAACTGATTTAATATTTTAATCAAAATTTAAAAATAAAATGAACAATTCTATATTACATGAATAAAGTATAGCACTATTAAATCCCAAATCTGTATTAGGCACATTCTAATATACTGAGTAAAACCCTTGGCCCTTGGAAAGGAGGAAATTTTATGGCTGTGCATCTGTTCCTTTTGCCGCTCCTGTCTGGAAGGCCTTGTTTTTGATGCTGCCTTTTCCCCTTCTTTCACTGTTGCTTAATGAAAAATAGGAAGATATTTACTCAGACTTTCTAGGTAAAATTCACAACTCCCTTCTTATGCCATCTCTAGATCCTCTGTAGGCTTGTACTATGACTAGGATAACATACAGGTAAACATATATATGTCTGTTTCGTACCTTTTCACTGATATGTAAGAAATCTATTTAATCTTACATGAATAAACAATTTACATTTAGAAGTGAATTTCACTATCTTCTTCTAACTGGTCTTTGCCCTGAGCTCCTTAAATTGATCCAATGTCATAAGGAGTTAATGACAGATTACTGAAATGGATATAACGCAAAAATAAGTAGAATGGCATAGTCACTGTAGGGCAGTCATACTTTCTGTAATTTCAGGTGATGTTCTTAATTTTACTTAATGACTTCTAGATGCGAAGAGAAAAATTAAAATTAAAAATTAATGTAGCAACATGTTATATTCAACATATTTAAAGCATAAAATTTGATATAAGAAACAGACAAAAATAAATCATTGTGGAAAAGTGAGACAAAGTTGGTGCATCAAATACACATAATAAAATCCTATATGCTTGAAAAATTATCCATATGCCAAACTATATTTCTGCATCTGGATCAGACAGACTTTGGATACAGCTAATTTACTGCAGATCACTGTGATAGTCTCTATTACACTGCAGTAAAATTGATCAGGGAAAGTAGGAGAGTTTATGAAGCAATAAGTTAACAATGATCTGTATCAAAAGTCCTATACTGGGTAGAAATACAAGGAAATATTAACTCCCTAAATTTATATATTTGAATTTTATCCCATGAGATTTTAATGAAAAACAAATTTGAGGATTAATTTATAGCTCATATTAATGTATATATTTCTGAAGTATGTTTTTCTAGGGTAAGACAATACCATGTTTTTATGTACTTGATCTCCAGCACAAACAGATCAGGAAGGAGTACTGACAAATTAATTGGAAGTAGTTCTGATAGTTCTCATCAGTGGATGCGATTCCAAATATTTGCATTTGCTTTCCATTTGATGATAAAGTTGCTATTTTATTTACATACAAAAAAAAACTGGAAAGACCTCAACTAGCCAAAACAATCTTGAGAAATAAGTATACAGTTAGAAATATCATATTTCTTGATTTCAAATTATATTACCAAATTATAGAAATCAAAACTAGATGGTACTGGCTGACATAAAAACAGACACACAGACACAAAGATCAAAAAAAAAAAAAAAAGTCCAGAAACAAACACAAGCATATACAGTCAACTAATTTTTGACAAGGATGCTAAGAATGCACAATGGGGATAGAATAGTCTCTTTAATAAATAGTGATGGGAAGGCTGGATATCCACATGCAAAAGAATGAAAGTAGACTCCTCTCTTCAAAAGTGCAGGGCGCAAAAGAAAAAATAAACAAGTGAGACTATATCAAACTAAAAACCTTCTGCACAGCAAAGAAAACTATCAACACAATGAAAAGACAACTTACAGAATGGGAGAAAATATTTGCAAACTATATATCTATAAGAGGTTAATTTCCAAAATAGATAAGGAACTCACATAATTAAATAAGAACAACAACAACAAAACCTGATTTAAAAAAACAGACATTTTCCAAAGAAGATTCATAAATGGTCAATAGGTATATGAAAGGGGGCTCCAAAATCATTAATCATCAGGGAAATACAAGTCAAAGACAATGAGATATCATCTTACACCTATTAGGATGGCTATTATTTAAAAAAATAATAAAAGATAAGTGTTGGCAAGGATTTGGAGAAAAAGGAACTCTTGTACACTGTTAGTGGAAATATAAATTGGTACAGCGATTATAGAAAACAGCATAGAGAATCCTCTAAAAATCTAAAAATAGAAGAGAATCCTGTCTCAATATATATCCAAAGGAGGTGAAATCTATCTCAAAGAGATATCTGCATTACATGTTCATTGCAGCATTATTCACAATAGTCGAGATATGGAAAACACCTAAATATTCAATGGATGAATGGATAAAGAAGTAGTGAGATAGATAGACAGACAGACACAGGTATATAAAATCAGTTAAAAAAAAAAAAAAGATCCTGCCATTTGCAGCAACATGGATTGATCTGGAGGACATTATGTTAAGTGAAGTAAGACAGAAAGAAATAAAAAATAGAATGATTGACTTATGTGTGAAATCCTAAAAAGTTGAATACATAGAAACAGTGAGTAGAAACATGGTTACCAGGGGTGGGGAGGTGGGAGAAATGGGAAAATGTTGGTCAAAGAGTACAAAGTTTCAGCTATATAGGATCATTAAGTCTAGAGATTTAATATACAGCATTATGATTATAGTTTATAATACTCTATTAAATACTGGAAATTTACCAAGAGAGATTTCAGGTGCTCTCATCACACAAAAAGAAACGGTAAGCATGTGAGATTACTATGTTAATTAGCATGACAGAAATAATCATTTCAATATATGTATGTATATCAAATCAAGGTTGTATATGCATATCAAAACAAATCAAGGTTGTATACCTCACGTATATGCAATTTTTGTTAAAATAAAATTTAAAAATAGGAGTATTACATCTTTATGAATTTTTGTAGATGATTTGACTCACTTTAGACTTGAAAGTTAAGACAATGCTTTTGAGTGAGTAATTTCATCAGGCTTTTGTTGTTGTTCCGTTATTTTTCTCTTCCTTAGATTCTAGCATAATTTTATTTTATTTTTTTAAGATTATTTATTTATTTGAGAGAGAGAGAGTGCATGAGAAGGGAGAGGGTCAGAGGGAGAAGCAGACTCCCTGCTGAGCAGGGAGCCCGACGACGCGGGACTCGATCCTGGGACTCCAGGATCATGACCTGAGCCAAAGGCAGTCGCTTAACCAACTGAGCCACCCAGGCGCCCCTCTAGTATAATTTTATAGGTCAGATGAATGTTGTACTATGATGTTGTAATGAACATTTTCATTACACCTTTTCACTATACCTCTCCAGGATTTAGGTAGGGACATTTTCAACTTGCCTCCAATGCTAACATTCATGTTCTTCAGGTGTAATGCATCAGATATATGGAATATGTAAATATTAAAAGAGTTTAAAATATGTATATATGTTGGAACACATCTAATGTGCAATCTCTGCTGTAGACAAGAGAGAATGATTTCATATGCATCAGATACTTGACAATAAAAGCATGTGTTATTTTGCCCAGAAGTAAATTGAAACAATATGTATCAATAAGTGGTATTCTTCACATTTCATTTATCTTATTGTTTTTACAATCCAGTTAAAATGAAAATGAAAATATAGCATATAAAGTGAAAACTGGTTTCCTTTTTATTTGTAACAAAAAATGAAAAAGACCTGCCATGATTTGTAGTAATAACAAGATTGACTCTAATATTTGGTAATATTGCCATCTCCAAAAATTCATCTGGCTAATAAAAAAAATGAGAACAGATGAAGGATTTCAGAAATAGAAAAAGGATGGGAGAATGATTGATAATAAATTAAATTGTTTATATGTGTATCTCCTGTTTAAAAAGTCACTCTAAGAAGTCATTTAATTAACTAGAAAGCAATGACAAATGAAATGGTTTGATGCAAACTTGATATGCCCTTCAATCAAGATTAATGACCATTCTGTAAGTGCTGTTAATATTTTCTAATAATTATTATTAATGTACTATCCATACACAGATGGATTATAATCCACAGCAACAAAACTGATATCCACGAGTCCATACTGATGTAAATAAATGATTAAATACATAAAAAGAATTGAAGACAGCCATTTTCCTTAAAAAAGAATCCAAGTGGTTTATATAAATACTTTTCCCTTCAGGAGGTAAAGCTTAATCACATATCCCTCCCCTTGACTACAGGCAACACTTAATGAATTACTTCTGAAGGATAGAGTATGATAAAGATGTAACTTTACGGTGGAGAAAACTGGCAAGATGAATCAGATTAACATCATTAGTAATAAATCATATTGGTAGCATGTACCCTAGACCTGATGTGATAAAAAGGGTACTTTAATCTTTGTTCCTTCAAAAACCCATAATCTCAATCTAATCAAGAAGAACATGAGAGAAAAACCCAAGTAAAGCACAGTCCATGGAATATCTAAAAGGTATTCCTCAAAACTGCTAGGTATAGAAAAAGAAGAAAAAATGGGAAAATTGTTACAGACTGGCAATTCTATGGAGACATGACATCTAAAAGCAACGTGGTATCTTGGATGCAATCCTGGAATAGAAAGTGGAAAATAGTGGAAAATCTAGTGAAATCTGAATCAAGTGTGGAGTTTAGTTAATAATTATATACCATAATTGGTTTCTTAGTTACGACAAATATACCATATTACTGTAAGATACTAACTACAGAGAAAGGATGAAGAATACATAGGAACTCATTAAAGAAAGTGTATTTGCTACTATTGAGTGGAGTGTTCTTAAAACTGTTAATTAAGTCAAGTTAGTTGATAGTGTTGTTCAGACCTCTGTATCTTGACTGATTTTCTTTGTTTATATCAGTTACTGAAATACAAAGGTTGATGCCTTAAACTCTAATTGTCCATTTGTTGAATTCCCCCCTCCTTTTTTTTTTTTTTTTTGGTTCTATCAGGCTTTACTTCATGCAGTTTGAAGTTCTATTCTTAGGTACATTAAACATTTAAACATGTTGTGTTTCCTTGCTAAATACAGTCTTTTTATCATTATACAATATCCCTCCTCATCTTTTTTAATAGTCCTTTATCTGAAGCTTGCTTTTGTCTGATATTAATATAGCTTCTCTAGCTCCCTTTTGATTAATTTTTCATGGATTTTTTCCTCTTACTTTTAGCTTACCTACTTTTATATTAATTTTTTTGTAGAAAGTATATAGCAGGATCCTGCTTTTATTACCAACCTGGCAACCATTATCTTTTTTATTAGGGTACTCACACCATTTACAATTACAGCTAATGATATGTTTAGATATAAATATATCATCTGGCTAGTTGGTTTTCACTTTTTCTATCTGGCCTCTTTCTTCATATTTTGTTCTGCCTGATTTTGCATTAAATGTGTATTTTTTATCATTATTATGTTTTTGAGTATAGTTGACAAACAATGTTACATTTGTTTTAGGTATACAACATAGTGATTCACAACCCTATTATTGGTTGCTCTCAGTTTTATAACATACATCGTTAACTTATCACAGGGGATCCTCAAATATCATATATTTTTGTCTATGTTATATGAACATTAGAACAGTTTGATTCCAATTTATTTTCACATCCTTTGTGTTCCTTGTTATCATATATTTTAAATTTACATCATATAAATCCATAATTGTTACTATTCTTGCTTTAGGCAATCAATTATCTGTATGAGTAGTTAAAAATAAATGCCTTTATATTTACTTTTCTTTTTATCATTTCCAGAACTATTCATTTCTTTGTGTAGATCCAAATTGCCATCTGGTAACAATTTTTGGATAGACATTCTTTACCATTCCTTATAGCACATGTCGACAGGCAATTCATTCTTTAAATTTGTGTTTGCCTAAAAGTCTTTATATTGTTTGCTGTTGTGAAAGATACTTAAATTCAATATAAAATTACAGTTTTGCTGAACTTGTCCCAGTATTTGAAAATCACCCCATTGTCTTCAGGTCTGTAGGTCTTCTAATGAAAAATCTGTTTATTTTTAAATTTTTAAATTTAAATTTAAATTTAATTTTAAATAAAATTAAATTTATTTTTCTGTATTTGATGTGCCTTTCGTAACGGGCTGACTGCAAGATTTTGCTTTCATCTTGATTTTTAGCTATTTGAATTGTTTTTTGTCTTGGTGTATTTGTGTTTATTGTTGTCTGCCTTACATCTGGGGTGAGTCATGTGATAGAGAAAGTTTACCACCTTCCCCCAGTGTTGGGAGATCTCTAATAATATTAGCATAGGAGCCTAAATTCAAGTCTGTTTCTTACTCCTTCCCCAGAAATAACATAGCTTTTTCTTTATCTTCTTTTAGCAACAATATGCCTCTCTCTGTTTCCGGGAAAGATACATTCTTCTGTTCCGCCCCCACAGAGGGTTGAAGCTCTGAGAAAAGTCTCTGAGTTAGAGTAGGGTTTGTGCCTTTTTTGCAGGGTACATCCTGTCCTCCCAATACCTGTACCAGGAAGAGAGGCTCTCTCTGGTCTCTTGAACCTCCCAGAAGCTTTTATAAATGCATCTAGTGGAAAGCTATGGTAGTCTATGAGTAGCCAAACCCTCTACTATCTGTGTCTCCAGGGGCTGTATATACAATCACTCTAGCTCAAACTCTGTCTTTAGCAATTTGTTGAAATTTTAGCCTATTTCTTATCTGCTTGTATTGTGGTACCAATTCCTTCTCATGTTCTGCAACAGGTAAGACAGCCTAAGTAACGTAACCCCAGGAGGGGTGCTGTCCTTTCTTAGATTTTAGGCTACTTGTTACCTTACAACTTCAGCTTTCTAAAGGAATTGAGAAAAATTGTGTTTCTTTAGTTAATTATCTGTTTTTTTTCTCTTATCTTTGGAGAGAGTGAACTCTGTTTTCATCTTTCTACATTCCAAGATGAAATGGAATTGGATATATTTTAAAAAGTTAATTGCATAAATCATATATATATATATACACATATGCACAATATGCATTAAAATGCTTTGAGAAAACTTGCATTTCTAAGTAACTAGGAATAAAAGTAAGCATTTTGCAAAAATTATTTCAATCTTTGTTACCTATCTTCACTAAAACCCAGTTTTATATATCGTGCCTTTATTTTATTGATTCTGTGTTTCCAAACTTATCCCTCAGTTTTTGCATATGTAATGCTCTGGAAAATGGCATTCTCTCTGCAGCTTTTTGTGGAAACTCCTCTAATTCTAGAATCCTTTCATTTCAATCCTCAAATATTTTATTTTTTAAAAAAATGAGTCATATGTTTGTGTAGCTTATATTTTGTAGTATTTCCTTTACCACAGAGTAATTCATCATGAGGAATACATTTTATTCACTAATAAAATTTATAAAATGTATTTACATCAAATATTTTCAATTAAAATTAAATTATGATGTCTAATAGAGACCATTCTTAAGTAAAAGATCCAATATTTATAATGTGTTCTATATTAGTCTGGTTTGGTAATATTTTTAAAAATAAAATCCCAGTTTTGTCAGTGAAACACAGGCCCTTACTTCTCAGAAACTCTTCCTGTCAGTTCCTCAGAAGATGTGACAGGATCCAGAGGCCAGTTATTCTTCAACACCACTTTTTCAACCTCCATTTCTATTAGTATCCTTTGGCCTCAAATATTCTTTTCAATTCAGGTCAGCTTCCAATTTGACTTTCCACAACTCACTGTGATATTGTGAATCACATATTCTTCACTATACCTCTGTCAACAGCTGAGGTTGGAGACCTTACATATTGATCAACTGTGTTCTAAAATTTCATAATCTCAAAAGAATCTGCATCTCTTAACACTATAAAGTTTACATGTAAATTATTACATCTTAACACAAAATAAAATTAAACCATTTACACATTATTATGACAACAATTGATTTTTATCCTAATGATATCCTGGTAAGAAATAGTTGCTTAACAAGAGGAGGTAATTCTCCTAGGACCTCCAGCATTAGAGAAAAAGACGAGTTAGAAACTGTGGGTAGTGATGTGGGTACACTCAGGGGAGACTCAGATGTAGTCTTTCTATCCTGGGATCTTATTTTAGTTGACCTAAATATTCACTATCACCTTTCTCTCTTAACTATCATCATTTGGAAATTCATTGTTTCTTTTTTTTTTTTTTAAGATTTACTTATTTATTTATTTGTCAGAGAGAGAGACAGAACACAAGCAGGGGAGAGGCAGGCAGAGGGAGAAGCAGGCTCCCCACTGTGCAAGGAGCCCAATGTGGGACTCGATCCCAGGACCCTGGGATCATGACCTGAGCCAAAGGCAGCCGCTTAACCGACTGAGCCACCCAGGCATCCCTGGAAATTCATTGTTTCTAAATGGTAAATTATTGATAAATTCCCTAAATTTTTTGACTTCTAAAATAAAGTTTTAACATTATATGCCCACACTCAGAAAAACAATGTCCAACATCAAAGTTCTATTAATTTATGATACACTTATAGATGTATTGTATCTATTTTGATTGACAATCCCTCTTCCCAAATATATCATTGAAACACTAGGGTCAGCTAGGTATGACAAGGAAGACTGACTGGGAAAATTGTTATGGGGAGTTCATTACTTTGTTACTTCTTTTATTCTTTACTGCACTGTATTTTATATATTAGTGGTTGTATATGAGTTCTGTAAAACTCATTTTGAAAAAGGAAAATGACTATCCTTCATAAATATGCATTATTCAGCAGCTGAGTTTCTACTACTTTTACTTGCATTTCTAAGTATTAATGTATAAACTTCCACAGCAAAAGATAATTCTTTTGAAAAGCTATGAACACTTTCAAAAACAACAGTACTATTTTACTCTTGGGCTTTATTCTGCACCATTTTCACAACCATTACCTGTAAATAACACTGACTTTCCTTCTTCCCTAACTCTACCTACCTTCCTTCCTTCCTTTCTTATCCTTCCTTTCATACTTAGTCATTAATTGAAAAGCAAATATATGTCAGGTTGTGTCAGGTTGTTGTTGTTATTGTGTTTACTAATTTAAAGAATAAAACTCTGTCTCTGTCTTCCAAGATTTACCATGTTAGATATAAATTACCTAATATCATCTCCTACTTGATTACTTTTTTGGGTGTTCATATTTCCCAATTTAATTCATGATGATGGCCTAGAGAAAAGGACAAGTACTGAAAGATCTACCTACTGAAAAGAAACCGCTTTGGGGAAAAAAACAACAACAACATAGAAGTAAGTCATTGTGACGGGGGAGGAAAAGATGGCAGAGTAGGGGACCCTATTCCAACCGGTCCCTGGAATTGAGCTGGATATCTACCAGACCACTCTGAACACCCAGGAAATCAGCCTGAAGTGTAAGAAGATAGATCTGGATCTCTACAAACAGAATATGCAGGCGGTTGGTTTCAAAGTATGAAGTGGGGAGCCGTGATTCCACAGGCACATATCCAAATATAAACGGAAGGGGGAGGGAGCCGTGGTGATCCTACATTACTGGTGAGTGATAGCCTCCCACGTTGGGGACAGGGCACAGACTCGAAGACCGGTAGCAGTGGGGAAAGGACTTTAGGGCAGTCCCCTGGACTGAAACCCAGAGTGGTGGGGCCCCCTGAGCGAACTGGGGGCAGCTGGTGGTTTTAGAAGCAAAAAGGGCAGAGATTGCCCCAGTGCCCGGACCTGGAGGCGAGGACTGGGAGCCCTGCTGAGGGGTACACAACCCAGGACGCTGCAGTTTATAGCAGCACAGACAGAAATGGAGATATTATGGCCTGGAGAGCCCACTGAAGAATAGACTGCAATCTCTCTGCTCTGAGGCAGAGGGTTGAAAATGATCTCTTCTGCTCTGGCTCTTGGAAGAGACACAGAAAGCCACCAGGGAAAGCCGCCAGAGAACAAAAGCCCCCCCAAAACGGTTTTCACTGAGCTCATCCCCTGCCACAAGGGGAAGGGCAACTCTGCCCAAACAGGTTGCCTGAGTAACAGCACTTCAGGCCCATCCCCCAGAAGACAGGCTGGGAGAACAAGAGGCTAGCAACCCTAAGGTCCCTATAAAACAGGTGCATCTTGCTTGGGTTGTGGTCAATAATTTGGACTCTGTACATTCCCTCAACTACCCCTCAACAGAATAACTAGAAGGAGGAACCCACAAAATAGGAAAGACTCAGAGACTGTGACTTCTGCCACAGATTTCCAAATGGATACAGATATAACCAAGATGTCAGAAATGGAATTCAGGGTAGCAGTTGTGAAGACAACAGCTAGAATGGAGAAATTGATTAATGGCAACATAGAGTCTCTAAGGGGGAAATGAAAGCTGAACTGGCAGAACTTAAAAATGCTATCAAGGAAACAGTCAACAAAACCAAAAGACAACCGACAGAATGGGAGAAGATATTTGCAAATGACAGTATAGACAAAGTGCTGATTTCCAAGATCTATAAAGAACTCAAACTCAACACCCAAAAAAACAAATAAGTCAAAAAATGGGCAGAAGACATGAACAGACACTTCTCCAAAGAAGACATACAAATGGCTAAAAGACACATGAAAAAATGTTCATCATCATTAGCCATCGGGGAAATTCAAATCAAAACCACACTGAGATACCACCTTACACCAGTTAGAATGGCAAAAATTGACAAGGCAAGAAACAACAAATGTTGGAGAGGTTGTGGAGAAAGGGGAATCCTCTTACACTGTTGGTGGGAATGCAAGTTGGTACAGCCACTTTGGAAAACAGTGTGGAGGTGCCCCCCAAAAATTAAAAATAGAGCTACCTTATGACCCAGCAATTGCACTACTGGGTATTTACCCCAAAGACATAGATGAAGTGAAAAGAATGGCCATATGCACCCCAATGTTCATAGCAGCAATGTCCACAATAGCCAAACTGTGGAAAGAGCCAAGATGCCCTTCAACAGATGAATGGATAAAGAAGATGTGGTCCATATACACAATGGAATATTACTCAGCCATCAGAAAGGATGAATACCCAACTTTCACATCAACATGGATGGGACTGGAGGAGATTATGCTAAGTGAAATAAGTCAAACAGAGGAAGTCAATTATCATATGGTTTCACTTATTTGTGGAACATAAGAAATAGCATGGAGGACATTAGGAGAAGGAAGGGAAAAATGAAGGGTGGGAAGTCAGAGGGGGAGATGAACTGAACCATGAGAGACTATGGACTCTGAGAAACAAACTGAGAGTTTTAGAGGGGAGGGGGGTGGAGGGATGGGTTAGCCCAGTGATGGGTATTAAGGAGGGCACGTACTGCATGGAGCACTGGGTGTTATACAAAAACAATGAATCATGGATCACTACATCAAAAACTAATGATGTATTGTATGGTGATTAACATAATAAAATTAAATTAAATTAAAAAAAAGAAGTAGGTCATTGTGCATACTGAAGATGAAGTACTATTCAACTACTTGGATTCAGATCTTTGATTTAACTTGATTAGCTATGTAACCCTGGAGAATTCACTTGATTGCTCAGTTTTTTCACTATAAAGCAGGAATAATTTATTTTATTGTATTGCCTTGTAGTTATTTTATTTTTGGTAGTTTCAAGTTTTTATTTAAATTCCAGTTAGTTAACATACAGTGTAATATTAGTTTCAGGAGTAGAATTTAGTGATTTATCACTTCCATACAACACCCAGTGCTCATCACAAGTGCCCTCCTTAATACCCATCACCCATTTAACTCATCCCCTGGCCTACCTCCCCTCCAGCAAGGAATAATTCTTAATCCATAGAGTTATTTTGCAGCTTGTGTTGATAAGTGGAATATACTTATAAAGTATATTAAACATTAAACCATGTAAACTGTTACCATCATAACCATCATATACAATGAAAGGACATATAGATACTGGAAAGTTTGCTGGAACATAACAAGTGGCACTTACAGGAGAAGTTAGGAAACCTGTAATCTGAGTTTACATTTGTTTGGTCATTCACACAGAATAAAGTCAAATAACATATCAAGAACTCTGAAGGGTTTCAGATTTTATCCTACTTACAAGCTAACAAATTGTTGGACCACAGTTTCCTTGAAGATGGCCTAAGTCATGAGACTCTTGAGTCAGAGACATAATTACTTAGTGCATAATAAGCAGTTCTCATGTCTAAATGTGTATGGATATATAATTTAATATTTACACTTATTTTCATGGGTTTATAATATCCATTTCTATGTTAATTCTATATATTTCAACCATATTACATTTTATGAACTTCTTATTTAATATAACATTTACCTCCAAAACATCAATGTTCTTACATAAGTAATGAAGGCACTTTTTAAAATACTTCTATACTGTTATTAGTTGTATAATTGTCCATGTCCTCAGTCACATAAATATTAAGTAGAATACCAATTTTTCTTTATAATATATATGTGAAATTTTTGTACACATAGTTTACACTTGATATGGATCTACTGAAAGAATTGCTAAAGGTCTGAATTGATGTCATGGATTGACAAATAAAATAGGGAAGTTAAACATCATTTTGTTGGTAAAGACTATTTTAAAGAGAAATCTGAGTTCTAGGGACATAAATTTTATTCAATGTATACATAAAAATAGGAAATACCAAATGTATTACAGTTTCTGTATCTGTGAGAAAGGTAGAACATCCTATTTGGAGACTTACTTTCTTAATACCATAAATTTCCAAAACAATTATTTCTATGGCATATATGGACAGGTTGTTGTACTAATTAACAGCTATCTTAGTTGTATGGTAGATACTTAGGGAATATGTACTTAATTAAACTTATTTGGAATATAGTATGGCTTTCACTGCCTATCCTCACTACCCCCATTATCTTGGACTGCTGTCCTGGAAAAGATCAAAAACATTTAAACGAGAAAGTAAAAAAATTAGTTCAAATATGGGGAATTACATAAATTCTATTAACACATTGAGAGAGATTATTTTGCACAGAACAGGACTGAGAGATGAAAATATCATGTAACTTCCCCACATTCATTCTTTAAGACATACTGCAGAACATACCGTCAATGTATAATAAAATGGGGTGTTTGTTAGAAAAATAAGAAATGTTGAACAAATGGTATATTAACTGAAGCAAGTTTGGGAATGTCCATGAAGCTTTAGGCTGTGAATCTTTTGATAGTGAGTGAGTCGGTCTCAAGGTGACATATGAGTGAGGAAGAAAGTCAAGCAGATTTTGAGGAACATTATATATATATATATATATAAATATTATATTTATATAAAATTTAACATGTAAAAATACACACGTTAAACTAGGATTTTTTACTAAATCATAAGCGTAAATGCTAGTGAAACGAAGTTTGTTCAAAGATGACTTTGTTTTATTCAAGCTTAATGGGGCAGGTGTTAGAATTCCTATAAGAAAAGTCATTATAAAGATAAGTAGCTTTAAATCCAATGTCATTATTTTCATCATTCATCAGTGCTGTTTGCACTTGCTTTAGTACACATTTGCTTTGTTGATTTATTTTGCTATTTCTTCCTATGTGAGGGAATAAAACTGCTACAAATGATTCCCTTCAGCCATTTCAACATTATTATGTAACAGAATTTCAAACATAAAACAAGGGTACTGCTCCACTAGAGTGCGAGGCACCAGGGAAAATTAATAACTGTGTAAATGGGTAGCTGAACTGGCAAACACTGTTTCCTAGTTGTTAGGGGCATCTCAGTTTCTGAAGTTATAATGAATAATGATCAAAAACAACAATTCTCTAAAAATGCAGATATAAATAGAAAGACTCCATGAACATTTTTAATATATTGGAAAACTTCTAATGATACATGATATATGTGGGGTAACGCGGTTGGGAGAGGGGCATTGTTCTTGTCTAGTATTATCAGCATCACTGGAGTTGTTTAAGCTGGTGTTCGCATACAAATATCAGGTAATACAGATTTTAAGGGAAAAAAAACCCGAGATTTTAGCATTAAATGTAGGGTTGAAGAAGGTCATACATACTGGTAAAATATTTAACTGATAAGGAAGATAAAATTACTTGAGCTAATCTCCTACTAATAATATGACTTACTGTCATATAGGAAAAAATGAACATTACAAAGAAAAAAATTAAAAATTCAAATCATTACATGTTTTTCCTTTATCTGTTCCCCACTGCCATGCTGTCCTTTTGAACAACATTTAGCATATTTATTAATTTAACCTCTATATCTGTGGGTCCGTTTTCAACTAATAATGTTTCTCTTTAGTCTTCCTAGCTCTTCTAGTTCCTATCGTAATTATTTTCAGACTTTCTGCATATTAGAATTATCTGAGGCCTTTCTCTTTCCAGCATCTTGAAGTCTGTGGAGGCCTGCTGGGCTCCTTTTTGGACTCCTAAAAGGAAAAAAATGTCTGGAGGGCTGTGGTCTCAGGCCATGTTTGCTGGCTATCAGTGGGGTCTTTGGAATTTACTATCTACAGATCCCAATATATATGAAAGAGAAGGAAATAAAAGATAGCCAAACATAACATGAGTACAAAGACCAATAAGTTAAGAGGAAACATCACTTACTGAATAGCTATTGTTATATAGGCACTGTTAAGTTTTTCTATACATTAATTGCAAATGAAATATCATATAAATACATTACTATTTTCATCACTTGACAGATAATGAATGTTTCCATGATCATATAAAATGTTCAGTGACAGAACCAATATTCCAAGTATAATATGGCCTACCTCTAATGGCTTCATGAATAAACAAGTATGTTCACAATAAAACATAGCAGAAAATCCAGAGAGAGAGCCACATATGACAGATTAGTTTATGATACAATAGAATTACAAACTGGTGAGGAAAGGAGATAATGGTACATACAAAAAGGTAGAGGTACTCAAACAATGGCTTATATTAATTGGGAGAGGGATTATTTCCTAACTCAAATCAGATAAAATTCCAGGTGGACTGAATTCCTTAAACTTCAGGATATAATTCTAGTGAAAATTTTCTTAACAACACAAAAGTAAAAGCACAGAGACAGCATAAACAATACGAAAAAAAAAAAACCAAGTAAGAGGCAGTGCCTACTTACTATATATATAACTGACAAATATTATAATCCAGACTATATAAATATGATATGACAAAAAGAAATACGTAATATATATGAACAGGCAATCCATCTCACTAATAATAAAAGCACCATGATTTAAAATCAAAGTGAGATACCATGTCACATGCATTAAAATGACATTTTAAAAAAAAGGACAATCATTTCAATTTATTCTAATTTTAATTATTTGTTCTTATTTAAAGAAATAAGAACCCTCATACACTCCTACTGGGAGTGTACATTAAAATGCAATTGAGTAATATCTAGTTAGATTGCAGATGTGTATTCTCGATTACCCAGTAATGCCATTTGCAGCTAACATGTTAGAGACAATCTCCCACATATCAATAAGTTAGCATATTGTTCACAGTACCACTATTAGCTATAGCCAAAACATTAAAAGCAATCCAAGGGTCCATCAAAAGAAGAATGTAAAAATAAATTAAAATATGATCATTATAATCAGATCCCTTTAAAATGAATGAAACAGAGCTGCATGTATCTACATGGAATCAAAACAATTCTTTTTTGCCAAAATTGTCAAAAAATGAAGAATCAGAACATGTGATGAATGATGTCATTTATTTAATGCTCTAAAGTACTCAAATCTGTATTCTATATTGGTTCTCTCTCTCGTGTGTGTGTGTGTGTACACGTTTAGATGGTTTTTAATAAATGGTGTATTTTAGGAAATTTTTAGATTTGCATACAAATTGTGAAGATAGCACAGAGAGTTTACATAAATCCCACACTTGGTTTCATTTATTATATAAATCTTACATTGTATGGCACATTTTTCACAATCAATGAGATAATATGATACACTACTACTAAAATCCATACTTTATTCAGATTGCCTTAATTTTTGCCCAAAGTTATTTTTCTTTACCACAATCATATTCACATTACATTGTGTCATCAAGTCTCCTTAGGCTCCTCTTGGCTGTTAAAGCTTCTCAGATTTTCCTGTTTTTGATGACTTGAAAGTTTTGAGGAGTGTGGATTAGGTATTCTGTATGCTCCAGTTAATATTTATTTTGTGTTTTTCTCATGATTAGGGTGATTATTGGTTTCGTGGAGGTGAAGTGATTGTCTCATGTCAGATCAAGGGTACTTATTATCAACATGACTTATTACTGTTGATCTTGACCTTGATCACCCAACTGAGGTAGTGAGGTAACTTCCTTCAGTACGAAGTTGTTCTATATCTCAACCATTCATGCTGTACTTTTTGGAAGGAAGTTATAATGCACAGCCCATACTTAAAAAGTGAATAGTTTGGGGCACCTGGTGACTCAGTTGATTAAGCATCTGCCTTCTGCTTAGGTCATGATCTCAGGATCCTGGCATCAGGCTCCCTGCTCAGCCTGTTTCTCTCTCTCCCTCTGCCCCTCCCCCTGCTCATTCTCTCTATCAAATAAATAAATAAAATCTTTAAAGAAATTTGAAGAGTTCTGCTCCATTCTTGAGGACAAGACATCTACATAAATTATTTGGAATTGTCTTGCACTGGAGATTTGCCTCTTCTTCTTTATTCACTTAGTCAATAATGTATTTATATTAGTATTGACTCATGGATATTTATTTATACTCTGGGTTATAATAATCAAACTTTCTTTCTTTGCCTGTCTCCCTCCTTTCCTCCCTCTCCCTCTTTATACCTTGTCTATTCCTTCCTTCCTTCCTTCCTTCCTTCCTTCCTTCCTTCCTTCCTTCCTTCCTTCCTCCCTTCCTCCCTCCCTCCCTCCCTCCCTCCCTCCCTCCCTCCCTCCCTCCCTTGCTTTCTCTTCAAATTATTCCAGCTTTGACCACTGGGGATTCTTTCAACAGGAATTGGTTCCTGTGTCCTTTTGACAGACTCTGTTGCTGTTTCTTTTTCCCTTTTTTTTGCCCTTTTTTGGGGGGAATCCAATCTTAGGTACCATAAGATGCTCCAGGCTTATTCTATTATTTCTATTCTCTTTCTAGAATCAATCATTTCTTCAAGGGAGTGATATTAGGAACTGTAGGAAGTAGGTATGCTTGTTGCTACTGAGGTTTTGTTGCTTCTAGCTTCTTTCAGCTGACAGCACAGGGCAATATATGTGTGTATATGAATTTGTGTCTATACTCATCTGTAAATATTTCTATATTTAACCATCTATCTCTGTATTTAAATACTCATGAATTCATCTTGACGTATCCAACTCATCAATTAACACATGGGTAATTTTAGCCTTCTCTTGTTTCTGCCTAATCCACTACTCTAATAGTGAGAAGCATGGATCCCACCATCTGCCATCCTTTTACTTAATTGGTCATTTCATTATTTACATAAAATGGTTTCAAAATTGTTAATGAGTTCCCTATGAGAAACACTTTACCAACAAGAGAAATGTGCTATGTATGGTTCCTTTTTCCTTTATTATTAGTGTCCATTCATTTCCAAAGTCACCTACATAAGCACATTTCCCCCTACCACATTCACCGAAGTTATTTCATATATTTTTCATACTGTTAAATTCTTTTGTCAAAGTCACCATTCCATCTTGGGATCCAACAGCCTATTAAATAGTTTTTTATTTGCATACATTAAGGTTTGCATACATTATTCTTTATACCATAAAATTCTATTGGTATTGACAAATGCAGTGTTATATATCTACCACTATTGTGTCATGCTAAACAGTTTCACTGGCCTAAAAAAAGCCAAAAAAATAAAACCAACTGTGTTTCACTTATTTAACTACTTCTTCAAACCCATGGCAACCACTGAGTTTTTTACTATCTTTATACTTTTGCTTCTTCCAAAATGCCATATTAATGTAATCACACAGTATGTAGCCCTTTCAGGTTAGCTTCTTTAATTTAGCAATATGAATTTATGATTCATTCATGTATTTTCATGGCTCATTCCTATTTATCACTGAAGAGTACAGGCATACCTTGGAGATACTGTGGGTTCAGTCCACACCACCACAATACAGCAAGTATCAGAACAAAGTGAGTCAAATGAATTTTTTAATTCCCCAGTGCATATAAAAGTTATGTTTATACCATACTGTAGTCTAGTAAGTGTGCAATAACACTACATCTAGAAAGCAATGTATATGCCTTAATTTAAAAAATACTTTTATTACTTAAAAATGCTACCATCATCTGAGCTTTCAGTGAGTCATAATCACTGAACACAAATCACCATAACAAATAAAATGAAAAAGTTTGAAATATTTTGAGAATTACCAAAATGTGACATAGAGAAATGAAGTGAGTAAATGCTGTTGGAAAAAATGATGCCAGCAGACTTGTTTGATACAGGGTTGCCAAAGAGTTTTGAGGGGAAAAAACTGTATCTGTGATATACAATAAAGTAAAGTTTTGAGGGGAAAAAACTATATCTGTGATACACAATAAAGTAAAGAACAATAAAATGAATTATGCCTGTATTTCGGTTTACAGATGTACCACAAATATTTTCTTTCATTTACAGATTAATGAATATATTGATATCTTCCATCTTTTGGAGATCATGAATGAAATTGCTACAAACATTCATGTACAGGTTTTTGGAGGGACACAAGTTTTCAGATCAGTTAAGTATGTATATAGGAGCTTGATTTCTGGATCATATGGTAAGACTATATTTAGCTTTGTAAAAAAAAAAAAATCAAAGGTCTTCCAAAATGGCTGTACCATTCACATTCCCACCAGACATTAAGTTGGGTTCCTGCTGTTACATATTCTTGACATCAGTTGGTATTGTAAGAGTTTTGTAAAGAGTTGCTTTTCTTTGCATTTACCTAAAAAATGATGCTGAGTATTTTTTCATATGCTTATTTTTCACTTACATATTTATTTTTAGTGTGATGTTTGTTCATCTCTTTTGAGTTTTAAGACTTCTTCAGATATTTTGGATATAAAATCTGACCAGGTATAATGTGGGTACATTACTTCCAATTTGTAAACCTCGGTTTCCATAGGAAAGAGTATGGGGAAGGAGGAGCAAGATGGTGGAGGAGTAGGAGACCTAAATTTTGTCTGGTCCCAGGAATTCAGCTACATAGGTATCAAATCATTCTGAACACCTACAAACTCAACAGAAGATCGAAGAAAAGAATAGCAGCAACTCCCTGAACAGAAAAGCGACCACTTTCTGGAAGGTAGGACGTCTGGAGAAGTGAAGCCGAGGCGATATTCGGGATGATAGATGGCAGGGGTAGGGAGCCTCCATCAGCTGCTACTGGCAGGTGATAGAGAAGGGGAGCACAAAATCAGAACTTTTAAGGCACCTGGTGGCTCAGTCGTTAAGCGTCTCCCTTTGGCTCAGGTCATGATCCCAGAGTCCCAGGATCTAGCCCTGCATCGGGCTCCCTGCTCAGTGGGAAGCCTACTTCTCCCTCTCCTGCTCCTCTGTGTATGTTCCCTCTCTCACTGTGTCTCTCTGTCAAATAAATAAATAAAATCTTAAAAAACAAAACAAAACAAAATCGGAACTTTTAGAAGTCTGCTCCACTGAGGGACGTCACTCCAGTGGCTAAGCAAGAGGGTGGAACCGTGGCTGGGACAGTGTGGTCTTAGGACCCTCAGGGTCACAGAAAGACCGGGGGTGCCTGAGTGCGGCAGAGCTCCCAGGTATCAGAGCAGGGAAGCTGGCTGCAGAGATGGAGCAGAGGAGTGGGCTCTCAGCTTGGCTGAGAGTTGCCATAAAGAGTCTCACGGTTGCCATAAACCGTGAGCCGCAGCAGTCAGGCCACTGCTCTTTTAGCAGGGACCCAACATGTGGCAGATCCAGGGAGACTCTCCTTCCTCCCCCAGGGAGGAGCGGCGCCGGAGCACACCGCAAGACTTTGCTGGGTTTGGAGACTCCAAATGGGGTCGTGTGCCAGAGATAGAAACGCTCAGTCACAGGCTGGGTAAGCACGGAGTGTGGCCGGAGACAAGGGAGACAGGAGTGATTGACTGCTTTTCTCTGAGGGCTCACTGAGAAGTGGGCCCCCGAGTTCTCGGCTCCTCCGGGGTGGAGATTGGGAGGCCACCATTTTCACTCTCGTCCTCCAAAGCTGTACGGAAAGCTTGCAGGGAACAAAAGCTACCAAGAGCAAACCCAAACAGATTACTTGGCCTGGCCCCTGGCAAGGGCAGGGCAATTCCACCTCGGGCAAAGATTTTTGAGAACCACTGCAACAGGCCCCTCCCCCAGAAGATCAGCAAGAACAGCCAGCCAAGACCAAGTTTACTGATCAATGACAATGGTACATGCCAGCACTAGGGGAATACAGCACAGAGAATTCATGGTTTTTTGCCCCTGATTCTTTAGTCTTTCAATTTGAAAAATTTTTTTTTGAATTTTTCTTTTCCCCTTTCCAACCAACATCTTATCAATCCCTTTTTTAAAAAATCTTTTTTATTTTTCATTGTTAGAGTCATATTCTATCCCTTCATAGTAGTTAGCCTTATTTTTGGTATGAATATAAGTTGCTCTCTCTTTAAAATTTTGGGATACAGTTTCTTCTAATAGACCAAAATATACCCTAAATCTCTAGTGTATGGCTTTGTTCTAATCTCCTCCCTAATCACATTCTCTCCTTTTATTTTTTTAATTCCTCTTCTTTCTTTTTTCAAGCAACTTCCTTTCTTATCAATTTGTTTTGTAAAATCTTTTATAATTTTCATCTTTACAATCATATTCCATCCCTACATTGCATTTACCCTTATTTTGGTACATATATAAGTTTTTCTTTCTTTAAAATTTTGGGAGACACTTTCTTTTAACAGACCAAAATAACCTAAAATTTAGTGTGTGGCACTGATCTATAAACAACCCTGATAATATTTGATCATATTTCCTTTTTTTTAATCTTTTTCTTTTTCTTTTTCTTGTTTTTTTCTTTTTTCTTTCTTTCCCTTTCTTTTCCCCTAGTTTCAGGTCTCTTCTGATTTGTTTAGTGTATATTTTTCTGGGGTCATTGCTAACCCCTTAGCATTTTGTTCTCTCATACATCTATTCTCCTCTGGACAAAATGACAAGATGGAAAAAATCACCTCAAAAAAAAAAAAAAAAGAACAAGAGGCAGTATCAAATGCCAGGGAACTAATCAATATGGACATTAGTAAGATGTCAGAACTAGAGTTCAGAATGAAGATTTTAAAGATAGCTGGACTTGAAAAAAGGCACAGAAGTTATTAGAGAAACCCTTTATGGAGAAATAAAAGAACTAAAATCTAACCAAGTCGAAATAAAAAACACTATTAATGAGGTGCAATCAAAAATGGAGGCTCTAACTGCTAGGATAAAAGAGGCAGAAGAGAGAATTAGTGATATAGAGGACCAAATGATGGAAAATAAAGAAGCTGAGAAAAAGAGAGATAAACAATTACTGGATCACGAGGGCAGAATTCGAGAGATAAGCGATACCATAAGATGAAACAACATTAGAATAATTGGGATCCCAGAAGAAGAAGAAACAGAGAGAGGGGCAGAAGATATATTGGAGCAAATTATAGCAGGGAACTTCCCTAATGTGGGAAAGGAAACATGCATCAAAATCCAGGAGGCACAGAGCACCCCTCTCAAAATAAATAAAATTAGGTCAAATCCCCAACATCTAACAGTAAAACTTACAAGTCTCAGAGACAAAGAGAAAATCCTGAAAGCAGCTTGGGACAAGAGATCTGTAACTTACAATGGTACAAACATTAGATTGGCAACAGACCTATCCACAGAGACCTGGCAGGCCAGAAAGGATTGGCATGATATATTCAGAGCACTAAATGAGAAAAATATGCAGCCAAGAATACCATATCCAGTTAGGCTGTCATTGAAAATAGAAGAAGAAAAGCTTCCAGGACAAACAAAAACTAAAGGAATTTGCAAACATGAAACCAACCCTACAAGAAATATGAAAGGGGTCCTATAAGCAAAGAAAGAGCCTAAAAGCAGCAAAGACCAGAAAGGAACACAGACAGTTTACAGCAACAGTCACCTTACAGGCAATACAGTGGCACTAAATTCATACCTTTCAATACTTACCCTGAATGTAAATGGGCTCAATGCCCCAATCAAAAGACACAGGCTATCAGATTGGATAAAAAAACAAGACCCATTGATATGCTGTCTGGAAGAGACTCATTTTACACCCAAAGACACCCCCAGATTGAAAGTGAGGGCGTGCAAAACCATTTATCATGCTAATGGACACCAAAAGAAAGCTGGGGTGGCAATCCTTATATCAGACAAATTAGATTTTAAACCAAAGACTAATAAGAGATGAGGAAGGACACTATATCATACATAAAGGGTCTATCCAACAAGAAGATCTAACAATTGTAAATATCTATGGCCCTAACATGGGAGCAGCCAATTATATAAGCCAATTAATAACAAAAGCAAAGAAACACATTGACAACAATACAATATTAGTGGGGGACTTTAACATCCCCCTCACTGAAATGGACAGATCATCTAAGCAAAAGATCAACAAAGAAATAAAGACTTTAAATGACACACTGGACCAAATGGACTTCACAGACATATTCAGAACATTCCACCCCAAAGCAACAGAATACACATTCTTTTCTAGCACCCATGGGACAGTCTCCAGAATAGATCACATCCTAGGTCACAAATCAGGTCTCAACCGGTACCAAAATTGGCATTTTTCCCTGCATATTTTCAAATCACAATGCATTGAAACTAGAACTCAATCACAAGAGGAAAGTCAGAAAGAACTGAAATACATGGAGGCTAAAGAGCATCCTACTAAAGAATGAATGGGTCAACCAGGAAATTAAAGAAGAATTAAAAAAATTCATGGAAACCAATGAAAATGAAAACACAACTGTTCAAAATCTTTGGGATGCAGCAAAGGTGGTCCTAAGAGGAAAGTATATAGGAATACAAGCCCTTCTCAAGAAACAAGAAAGGTCTCAAATACAAAACCTAACCCTACACCCAAAGGAGCTGAAGAACAGCAAATAAAGCCTAAACCCAGCAGGAGAAGAGAAATAATAAAGATCAGAGCAGAAATCAATGAAATAGAAACCAAAAGAACAGTAGAACAGATCAACAAAACTAGGAGCTAGTTTTTTGAAACAATTAATAAGATTGATAAACCCCTGGCAAGACTTATCAAAAAGAGAAATGACCCAAATAAATAAAATCATGAATGAAAGAGGAGAGATCATAACCAACACCAAAGAAATACAAACAATTATAAGAACTTATTATGAGCAGCTCTATGCCAGCAAATTAGATAACCTGGAAGAAATGGATGCATTCCTAGAGATGTATCAACTACCAACTGGACCAGGAAGAAACAGAAAACCTGAACAGACCTATAACCACTAAGGAAATAGAAGCAGTCATCAAAAATCTCCCAACAAACAAAAGCCCAGGGCCAGATGGCTTCCCAGGGAATTCTACCAAACATTTCAAGAAGAATTAATACCTATCCTGAAACTGTTCCAAAAAATAGAAATGGAAGGAAAACTTCCAAACTCGTTTTGTAAGGCCACCATTACCTTGATCCACAAACCGGACAAAGACCCCATCAAAAAGGAGAATTACACCAATATCCTTGATGAACATGGATGCAAAAATTCTCACCAAAATACTAGCCAATAGGATCCAACAGTACATTCAAAGGATTATCACCATGACCAAGTGGGATTTATCCCTGGGCTGCAAAGTTGGTTCAACATCTGCAAATTAATCAATGTGATACAATATATTAAAAAGAAAGAACAAGAATCATATGTCCTCTCAATAGATGCAGAAAAAGCATTTGACAAAGTATAGCATCCTTTCTTGATCAAAACTCTTCTGAGTATAGGCATAGAGGGTACATACCTCAATATCATAAAAGCCATCTATGAAAAAAACCACAGCAAATATCATTCTCAATGGGGAAACCTGAGAGCTTTTCCCCTAAGGTCAGGAACACGGCAGGGATGTCCACTATCACCATTGGTATTCAACATACTACTAGAAATCCTATCCACAGCAATCAGACAACAAAAAGAAATCAAAGGCATCCAAATCGGCAAAGAAGTAGTCAAACTCTCACTGTTTGCGGATGATATGATACTTTATGTCGAAAACCCAAAAGACTCCACCGCAAAACTGCTAGAACTCATACAGGATTTCAGTAAAGTGGCAGGATATAAAAATGAGTGCACAGAAATCAGTGGCATTACTATACACCAACAACAAGACAGAAGACAGAGAAATTAAGGAGTCGATCCCATTTACAATTGTACCCAAAACCATCAGATACTTAGGAATAAATCTAACCAAAGACGCAAAGAATATGTACTTAGAAAACTATAAAATACTCATGAAAGAAATTGAAGAAGACACAAAGAAATGGAAAAACGTTCCATGCTCATGGATTGGAAGAACAAATATTGTGAAGATGTCAATGCTACCTAGAGCAATCTACATGTTCAATGCAATCCCTATCAAAATACCATCCACTTTTTTCAAATAAATGGAAAAAATAATCCTAAAATTTGTATGGCACCAGAAGAGACCCCGAATAGCCAGAGGAATGTTGAAAAAGAAAAGCAAAGCAGGTGGCATCACAATTCTGAACTTCAAGCTCCATTACAAAGCTGTCATCATCATGACAGTATGGTACTGGCACAAAAACAGACACATAGATCAATGGAACAGAATCGAGAGCCCAGAAATGGACCCTCAACTCTACGGTCGACTAATCTTTGAAAAAGCAGGAAAGAATGTCCAATGGAAAAAGGACAGTCTCTTCAACAAATGGTGTTGGGAAATTTGGCCAGCCACATGCAGAAGAATGGAACTGGACCATTTCCTTACACCACCCACAAAAATACACTCAAAATGGTTGAAAGACCTCAATGTGAGACAGGAGTACATCAACATCCTAAAGGAGAACACACGCAGCAACCTCTTCAACCTCAGCTGCAGCAACCTTTTCCTAGAAACATTGCCAAAGGCAAGGGAGGCAAGCGCAAAAATGAACTATTGGGACTTCATCAAGATAAAAAGCTTTTGCACAGCAAAAGAAATGGTCAACAAAACCAAAAGACAACTAACAGAATGGGAGAAGATATTTCCAAATGACATATCAGATAAAGGGCTAGTATCCAAAATGTATAAAGAACTTCTCAAACTCAACATCCAAAGAACAAATGATCCAGTCAAGAAATGGGCAGAAGACATGAACAGACATTTTTCCAAAGAAGACATCCAAATGGCCAACAGACCCATGAAAAAGTGCTCAACATTGCTCGGCATCAGGGAAATCCAAATCAAAACCTCAGTGAGATACCACCTCACACCAGTCAGAATGGCTAAAATGAACAAGTCAGGAAACGACAGATGTTGGCGGGGATGTGGAGAAAGGGGAACCCTCCTACACTGTTGGTGGGAATGCAAGCTGGTGTAGCCACTCTGGAAAACAGCATGGAAGTTCCTCAAGAAGTTGAAAATAGAGCTACCATATGACCCAGCAATTGCACTACAGGGTATTTACCCCAAAGATACAAATGTAGGGACCCGAATGGGTACGTGCACCCCAATGTTTATAGCAGCATTGTCCACAATAGCGAAACTATGGAAGAGCAAAGATGTCCATTGACAGATGAATGGATAAAGAAGAAGTGGTATATATATATA
>NW_027397086.1:25749447-25753780 GCF_003265705.2 Callorhinus ursinus | reverse complement strand
GTATATATACACAATGGAATATTATGCAGCCATCAAAAGGAATGAGCTATTGCCATTTGCAACAACATGGATGGAACTGGAGGGTATTATGCTGAGCAAAATAAGTTAATCAGAGAAAGACATGTATCATATGATCTCACTGATATGAGGAATTCTTAATCTCAGAAACAAGCTGAGGGTTGCTGAAGTGGTGGGGGTGGGAGGGATGGGGTGGCTGGGTGATAGACATTTGGGAGGGTATGTGCTATGGTGAGTGCTGTGAATTGTGTAAGACTGTTGTATCACAGACCTGTGCCTCTGAAACAAATAATATATGTTAAAAAAAAAAACAGAAGAAGATAGTAGGAAGGGAAAAATGAAGGGGGAGAATTCGGAGGGGTAGATGAACCATGAGATACTATGGACTCTGGGAAACAAACTGAGGGTTCTAGAGGGGAAGGGGGTGGGCGGATGGGTTAGCCTGGTGATGGGTATTAAAGAGGGCATGGAGCACTGTGTGTTATACGCAAACAATGAATCATGGAACACTACATCAAAAAGTAATGATGTATGGTGAGTAACATAACATAATAAAATTAAAAAAAAAAGAGCTACAATATATAGAAACACACCTATCACAATACCTAGACAGAGGAAACCTTAAATATTTGCTGTTTATTGAGTGTTTATTATGTGCACAGTTCTATGCACGTGTTATGTATTAACTTAATTTTTATAGCAATGCAATGAAATAAATGTTATCATAGGATTGACATTGATTATCATTATTTCTTATTCTCATTGCACAAATGCAGAAACTAAAGAAAAGGGAGATAAAGTAGCCAGCTAAAATTCAAAAAGCTAGGGAGGAGTAGATGCCTTCTGGCTTTAATAATTCTAACCATCATGTTTTACATTTCTTCCCATGAACTGTAAAAATTTCAGGATATTGTTAATTGGAAACATTTTTCAAGATTTTAAAATATATTATTAGCTCTTTTCTTCTTTCTCTATCCCTATCTTCTTTATGGTTCATCAGACAACTATAGTCCAAAAGTCTGGCTTGAAGAATCTTAAAATTTTTTTAAATATTTTTTTTCTTTTTTCTTTTTATTTTTCATTTTAAAGATTTTCTTTATTTATTTGAGAGAGCAGAACAAGAGAGGGAGAACATGAGTGGGGGAGAAGAAGGCTCCCCGCTTGAGCAAGGAGCCCAATGCAGGGCTTGATCCCAGGACCCTGGGATCATGACCTGAGCCGAAGGCAGACATTTAACCGACTGAGCCACCCAGGGCCCCTTAAGATGTTTTTTTTTTTTGCTCTTATAACAATGATCAGGATCGGACAAAGTGAGACCCCAAGCCCTGGTGCCAGGGTATAGTTTTATAAAAGTTTCATAATGCAAGCTCTTGTTCAATGCAGGCTTTGCTATGGATTGTTCTTGTTTAGAAACAATAAATCTTTATATAATCATAAGAATATATTCTATTAAAAAGCACTAGAAGTGCTTCCAAGGAGATGTGAAGAATTTGTCCTCAGTGTTCTCATTCTATGATTTGTATTTTCTTCCTTAGTGTTCTGGTATTAGCAGCCAGCAAGATTCATGTATCATCCCTGATCTGAAGCAAGTCACTCCATGGAGTGAGATTTAAAATGCCTTCTATCACAATGAGTTCTCATTCACCCATGCTCTAAAGAGAAAGGATTTTCTTTTAAGCTGTCACTTAATGTTTTCCTACCAATTACATATGATTTTTAAAAAGAAATAGAGGGGCACCTGAGTGGCTCAGTCAGTTAAGTATCGGATTCTTGATTATCACCTCAGGTCTTGATCTCAGGGTCATGAGTTCAAGCCCCCATTGGGCTCCATGCTGGGCATGGAGCCTACAGAAAAAAAGAAAGGAAAAAAAAAGGAGCAAACTATACAGACTTATTTAACACATCCTGAAAACATACAGGGAAAAGCAAGCCATCAAAACTTCTCTACTAGACCCCAGAACTCTGACAACTGCCACTATTATTTTCTATATTAATAAAAATACTACCCTTTGGGAACTGGCCTTAGGACCTCATTTTGCTCTTGGTATTAAAGTATAGTAAAGAGGCAGGGACTAGTAATTAAATAAAAATAATTTTGCCAGAAAATTGTCATTATCTAAAGTAGGTATAGCCACTGTCATCTCCATCCCCATTTAAGATATGAAGGGGATAAAGCACTGCCTTATATCCCAAACTCATGAGCTTCTGGACATGGTATAAAGGTTTCATAAGTCTGGATATTAATACCACAAACCATAAGTTCCCAGGAAATAAAATTTCAGCCTCAACTATACAACTTGTTATCAGCAGAGTAATGACCACTATTAGAGACTGATAAAGTAAAATCTCAGGCAATAAATATGAGTTCATATCCTAAGTCCCCTCTTCTAGCCAACTCATCTATAAAAGGAATTATAAATGATGCTTCCTGCTATGGGGATATGAAGAATTCAGAATGTGCTACCGAGGTCTAGGTTACAGTTCAGCTATTTGTTTTTAGTAATCATTCTTTTTTCTTTTTCATTTCCAGCTTCATTGAGATATAATTTACATATAACACTGTATGTTTGAGACGTACAACATGATGATTTAATATACACATATATTGTGAAATAACTACCACAATAAGTTAACACATCTATTACTTCATAAAACTATTTTATTTTGCAGTGAGACCATTTAAGATCTAATCTTAGCAACTTTGAATAAGTAATACAGTATCGTTAACTACAGTCACCATTCTGTATATTAGATCCCCAGAACCTCTTTGTCTTATAAGTGGAAGTTTATAAGGTTTGACCAACATTTCCCCATTTTTCCCACTTTCCAGCCCCTGACAACCACCATTCTACTCTATTTTTATGAGTTCGGATTTTTGGGATTCTACATATGAATGAAATCATACGGTATTTGTCCTTCTCTGTCTGACATTTCACTTAGCATAATACCCTCAAGGTCCATACATGTTGACACAAATGACAGGGTTTTCTTCTTTTTTATGGCTGAATCGTATTCCTGTGTGTGTGTGTGTGTGTGTGTGTGTGTGTGTGTAACATTTTCTTTATCCACTCATCTGTCACTGGACACAATCATTCTTGATAATGAGTTATATGAGTGGCATAATTAATTTCTTAGGAAAATCAAGAAGGCTTAACTCTTACAGAACTTAAAAGTTCATAATAACATATGGACATCATGAAATGAGTGCTACTGTAGAACTCAAAGTACAGTTCAAATTGGAATTCATTTAAAAAAATCTGCTTGTCTTTCAAATGTAGAGACTTCAAAAATTATGGCAGGTTACACCTCATTGAATGCTATAGACTAGAAATTATAATTCACTGCAGGCTGCATATATGGCAATGCTCTACATAAACCAAGGGATCACTCTGTCCTGTATCATTACTAAAAATTAATAGTTTAAGGAAACTGGCTTCAGATCTAAGATTTATGCCAAACAGAAACCTGGGACTACTTCATTCCCAACCTCCACCTACATTCTCCTTCTCTCCAAAGCTGATTCTAAAGTTGTCTCGTCTCTCAGATTTAGGTCTGGGGCAATGCACATGTAGTTGTCATTAAACTGAGATTGGTAGACTTTTCACAAATATACCCTAAAAAGACACAGTTAAATTTGAATCAGATAAACAATAATTTTTAAGTAAAATATGCCCCAAATATTGCAACTATTCAAAATTTATCAGATATTCAAATTTTACCTCGTGTCTTGTATTTTATCTTACAACCCAAGATTTCATAGCTTTTATTCCAAACTCTAAGTATCACTACTAAACAGCAATTCTTGCTGACTCCCACTGGCTCCTTATCCCTGAAGTTGATCTTAAAAATTTTAAGTTAATTAATTCATTCATTGATTAATCAGTTAATGATCTTTATCCATACCTAGAGAAGCTCCCAGGCATTTTGGGTTTTTTTTTTTTTTTTTCTTTTTTTTTTTTTTTTGTTAATCACCATATATTACATCATTAGTTTTTGATGCAGTGTTCCATGATTCATTGTTTGTTCATAACACCCAGTGCACCATGCAAAACGTGCCCTCCTCAATACCCATCACCAGGCTAACCCATCCCCCCACCCCCCTACCCTCTAGAACCCTCAGTTTGTTTTTCAGAGTCCATCATCTCTCATGGTTCGTCTCCCCCTCTGACATACTCCCCTTTTCTTCCTCTCCTGTTATCTTCTTCTTTTCCTTTTTTCTTAAAATATGTTGCGTTATTTGTTTCAGAAGTACAGATCTGTGATTCAACAGTCTTGCACAATTCACAGCGCTCACCGTAGCACATACCCTCCCCAA
>NW_027397086.1:25748845-25749347 GCF_003265705.2 Callorhinus ursinus | reverse complement strand
GATACATGTCTTTCTCTGATTGACTTATTTCACTCAGCATAACACCCTCCAGTTCCATCCACGTCGTTGCAAATGGCAAGATCTCATTCCTTTTGATGGCTGCATAATATTCCATTGTGTATATATACCACATCTTCTTTATCCATTCATCTGTCGATGGGCATCTTGGCTCTTTCCACAGTTTGGCTATTGTGGACATTGCTGCTATAAACATTGGGGTACACGTACCCCTTCGGGTCCCTACATTTGTATCTTTGTGGTAAATACCCAGTAGTGCAATTGCTGGATCGAACGGTAGCTCTAATTTCAACTGTTTGAGGAACCTCCATACTGTTTTCCAGAGGGGTTGCACCAGCTTGCATTCCCACCAACAGTGTAGGAGGGTTCCCCTTTCTCCACATCCCCGCCAACATCTGTCGTTCCCTGACTTGTTAATTTTAGCCATTCTGACGGGTGTGAGGTGGTATCTCATTGAGGTTTTGATTTGGATTTCCCTGATGCC
>NW_027397086.1:25720548-25738845 GCF_003265705.2 Callorhinus ursinus | reverse complement strand
AAGTGGTCACTTTTCTGTTCAGAGAGTTGTTGCTACTCTCTTCTTCGGTCACCTGTTGAGTTCGTAGGTGTTCAGAATGGTTTGATCCCTATTCAGCTGAATTCCTGAGACCAGATGAAATCTAGGTCTCCTACTCCTCCGCCATCTTGCTCCGCCCCCCCCCATTTTGGTTGTTTTTGAACTATAGCCTTGTCAATTCCTTGAAGGGACTGACTTTCTGCCAACTTCCACTGCACGGTACTATCTGTTCCTGGGTTCTACGTCACCACATTCTAATGCCTTTTAAGATGCTTAATTATTGCTCTTTTCGTTCCCAGCGCAGCCATGGCTCGTGGTCCCAAGAAGCATCTGAAGTATGTAGCAGCTCCAAAGCATTGGATGCTGGATAAACTGACTGGTGTGTTTGCTCCTCGCCCATCTACTGATCCCCATAAGTTGAGAGAATGTCTCCCTCTCATCATTTTCCTAAGGAACAGACTTAAGTATGCCCTAACAGGAGACGAAGTAAAGAAGATCTGTATGCAGCGTTTTATTAAGATTGATGGCAAGGTCTGAACTGATATAACCTACCCTGCTGGTTTTATGGATGTCATCAGCATTGACAAGACTGGGGAGAATTTCCGTCTGATCTATGACACCAAGGGTCACTTTGCTGTTCATCGGATAACACCTGAGGAGGCCAAGTATAAGTTGTGCAAAGTGCGAAAGATCTTTGTGGGGACAAAAGGAATCCCTCATCTGGTGACTCATGATGCACGCACCGTCCGCCGTCCTGATCCCCTCATCAAGGTGAATGATACCATTCAGATTGATTTGGAGACTGGAAAGATTACTGATTTCATCAAGTTTGATACTGGTAATCTGTGTATGGTGACTGGGGGTGCCAACCTGGGAAGAATTGGTGTGATCACCAACAGAGAGAGACATCCTGGTTCGTTTGATGTGGTTCACGTGAAAGATGCCAATGGCAACAGCTTTGCCACCCGACTCTCCAACATTTTTGTTATTGGCAAAGGCAACAAACCGTGGATTTCTCTTCCCCGTGGAAAGGGTATCCGTCTCACCATCACTGAAGAGAGAGACAAGAGACTGGCTGCCAAACAGAGCAGCAGGTAAAATGGTCCCTAGGTGACGTGATTGGAAGACATTATATATACTTAATTAAAGGTCATACAGCATGAAAAAAAAAGATGCTTAATTATTTCCTTGAATACTCTGATGCCTACTGCCTACCTGAGCTTCACTTGTTACCTGAGACCACCCTCTGTGGTATGGTGTTCTGGTTAATGGTTTACAGTAGATGCATGTAGATTTTGCTATGTACTCAGCAACTGCCCAACAAAATGGGTATACTTTCTTCCTTCCCTCATACCCAGCATTACAGAGTTTGCTCGATTTTGTGTTCAGTTTTTTCTTTCACTCCTAAATTCTTCCTATGTATTAACACTTTTAATGTCCCTCCAAATGTGGACACAATGCATAGGCTGACTCCTAGGCTCAGGGCTCCTTCTACCATGTTCTGATCCTTCCGTGGCCAGTACCAAAACTAGAAAGAATTATCTCACTCAAGAGCAGAATGTCCATGTAATATTTTAGTAGTGTATGAAAGAAAGAAAGAGTTATATTACATGAAGAGGAGAGAGTCAAAGGAATATGAAGAAATGAAAGTGGAAGGCTGAAAATGAAAATTTATTACTGTATTTCATTGTGCTCTTTGGAGTCAATTCCGTCTTAACCTCACATGTTTTTTCAAGCCCTTCGAAATACCATTATTAGGCACACATTACTTCACTAAATGTTTTTCACAGGCCCCATAAGCTTCTCATTGCTACACATTGAACACATGGCTTCAAACGGCAGAGGGATAACCTGGACAAAACATTTTTCAATTTCCCAAAGATGCTTATCAGAAATATTTCTGATCATAATGAAAAGTAACTTTTAGAAATATAAGAAATTCTTTTCATCTTTATAAATATCACTTCCCACTTTCTCATTGAGGAAAAGTGGTAAGATTTCACTGCTATTTAACAAGTTTTAGGACTTTGATAATATTGTAAGAAAAAATATTTCCATGATATATAATGCAAGCTATAATTGCAAATTTTATGAACAAATAATTATCTGGTAATATTTAATTCACAGATAAAACTTAGCTAAAATGTTCCTAAATAAGGACATGAAGAAAAATTATTTCTTTTAAAAGAAAGAAATATGGAGGCTCTGGCTGGCTCAGTCAGTAGAGCACACAACTCTTGATTTTGGGGTCTTCAGTTTGAGCCCCACATTGGGTGTAGGGATTATAAATAAATAAACTTAAAAAAGGAAAAGAAAGAAAGAAATACATATCACTTTTTTTTTTTGCATTGAAAACCAAAACACTTATTAATCAGTGTTACTCTTCGTCTTAACTTTTATTTTATCTCTTCTTCTTTTCTTGGCCCGAAACTTAGACTTCTGTTTTGCCCTCATATGAACTGTCCTGTTTTATTTTTGTATTCTATTAAAACTTATCTAAAATTATTTTGGAATTATGAAGAACAAAATCAGTAGAAGATAGAAATGTTTGGATCTTCATCTTCAAATAGACCTTTAACTTTATCTAGGTAACCATCAAAAAACTAAACTGTGGATCTGACAATTCATCTTCTGCATCAGAAACTTGACCTTCAGGGTGCCTGGGTGGCTCAGTTGTTAAGTGTCTGCCTCCGGCTCAGGTTATGATCCCAGCGTCCTGGGATCCAGCCCCACATCGGGCTCCCTGCTCAGCGGGAAGCCTGCTTCTCCCTCTCCCACTCCCTCTGCTTGTGTTCCCTCTCTCGCTGTCTCCCTCTCTGTGAAATAAATAAATAAAATCTTTAAAAAAAGAAAGAAAGAAAGAAAGAAACTTGACTTTCTTTTCCTTTTGATTTCATTAACATTCTCTGACCAACCACTTTAAGGGCTTAGAGTCTTCATGGTATTTAACTTCTTCCTTTTATGAAAACAAAACAAAACAAATATATCTAATGCTAGCATTTATATTTTGGTAGAAATCAATTCACATTTAGACATTAAATATGTCCTATTGGTTTTTAAGGTCATTTGGCTCAAACTGTGAATTATAAACAAAGCTTTTACATTATTATAACAAACTGTTAGACATCAATAAACCAGAGGAGATGGAATGGGCATGGATATTGGTATAAGTATGGATAAACAGAGATATATGTATAGTGGATAGATATAGATTAGCTATAAGTATGCATTAAGTATACATTAGAAACTCATTGTTTATACCTTAGAAACATAAATAAACATAGACAAATAAAGAAAAACAACAAAGGGGTAGCTGTTCAGACTATGTAGACAGATTGATGTAAAGTTGAGAGAGAACAAATTAACTACAGAACTGAAAGTAGTTCACTTAAATAGGGTAAAGGATCATTCAGGGAAAGTGGCAGGTATTGAGCCTATTGACAAAATGTAAAGTGAATATATTGAAGGAAGTATTACATTAGAATGAGCTATTTACTTAATTGATATTCAAATTTGAAATCTACAGCTGTAATAAAATAGTGTAATTTTGAAACCACTATATTTTGCTTGACTTAATGAATATTTATTTAACCTCTATTATACACAATTTATGTTGTGTTTTCCAAACATTACTTAAATATAAGCAGTGATGCTTGGGAGCTAGCTCATACCAGCTCACTGAAACCAATTATGCACAACTCTTCCCAACTTCATTTTCAGGAAATCTGCTATGGTGGGAGCATTTATGGACACTGGTTTAAAGTTAAGGCTACTTTTCTATTTTTTTTTTAATTTTTGAAAGCCAGTTAAAAATTTACTACTATGTCACTGAGTGTAATAGTCATTAATTAATGTCTATACTATCCTGGATGACACAGACTTCAAAATTTTTTCACTTAAAATACTGCTTTTATTTATTTTATATAAAATTATTTTTTCTTTACAGTTTAGCTCTTAATAATAATGCTAATGGTAGCTTTCCTCACCTGCCACTAAGGTGCGGTCTTTCCAAAGAATCTAAGGCCACATGGGGGTGAGGCTCTCACTTCACCCTGCCAATACTAGCACCACACCTGGCAATGCCTTCTCAGCACTTGCCTGCACCTTGGCCTTTGTCTCTGAGCTCACCTGCATCTACTCAGCCTTCAGCCTGCATGACAATGAGGTGACAGTTCACAGAGGATAAGATCAGTGCTCTCATTAAAGCAGCAGGTGTAAATGTTGAAGTCAACTTCGGGAGCCTCATCTGCAATGTAGGGGGGCTGGTAGACCTGCCCAGCAGCTGGTGCTGCTGTTGAGAAAACCTATTAATCTCTCAGTAAAATTTTAATAGAGTATTGTTATTTAATTTCTCCTTTAACATTTATTAGAGTTTTGCAAAATAGGTGTTGTTGTGAGCTTATACAGAAGTATTTTTGACTATTGATTATTAGATTTGGGTGTGCAAAAAATAAAACAAAACAAAACTGCCATCCTAAATAAAGGACTACTTTATATTATAGCAGAAAATTGGCCATGGCATCTACTAATGTCCTTCTGAATTCTTTTACTTTATCTATGCAATGAGTTTATTAAATCATATTTATAGACTTTTTGTAAGGATTCATTAAACTAGGGACATGCAATATTTTGAATATTAACTGGAAATAGAAAATATCTGTAAATCATTATGACTGTTTTCCACCTTCTTTAGACTTCTATTTCTTCTCCCTTTTCCTCCTTTTTTACATATTTCTCCTCTTCTTTTTCTTCTTTTCTCTCCTTTTCCTACTTTCCTACTTTCTCCTTTTCTTTCTTTTCATCTGGTCTTCTCCCTCTATCATACCACCTCTTCTTCCCAATAAAATGATTTTTTTTCTTTTATCACTTTTCTTCCTTGTTCTACTTTTTCCTTGTCCACTTTTTTTTTAATTCCATCTCATGTATTCTGCTATGTAGTTCCCCATATGTTTCCTCCTCCTTAGTCTTTCCTTTTATTCCTCTCTCTTTGTCCCCCTGTTCTCCTACTTCTACACTCTGATCCACTATTAGTCCTTTTTGTTTTCCACTTCTTTGGAATAGTCATGGAATAGAAAATGTAAAGACAGAAATAAATTCCTACTGCTTCCAGAACATCTTGACACACCATACTCCAATTTTAGGTGTCATAAGTCTAACTGGGGGCTTAATGCATTATTCACAGGTTCATACTAAACTATCCAACATTTTCTACACATCCTTAGCATTCAGAATCCATCACTAGCTTAGGTCCATAAGATAAAGTTTATGATAATTTTGAACACAAATTCTCCATATATTTTTTGGCTTGCCTTCTGCTGTTTTTGCTGAGTAATATTCATTTTTGTAAACTTACAATATTTGGCCCAATTAAAATATTCAAAAATTATAACTAAATTACTAAGTTAGTTAGAAAAGTCCATCAATAAATATATATGTACATTTACATAAAATGATAAGCCTATTAGTGTCATATAAGCAGCCCCCCCACACACACACAAATAAACAAAAAACAAATTTTCTCAAATACCTAATGAAGGGATGAATTATCAAACTCTAGGTAAGAGAGAAGTGAAAGAATAATCAGAGAACTGGTTGTGTTGTCCCAGAGTTCCTCAGGAAGGCCTTACTTCATTATTAAGCCACTTATTTGAGTTCTAAATTCATGAAGCACACACTACCTCTCAACATATGTCTGTTGGCAAGTTCAACATTTGTGTTTGAATTCAATTTCTATTCTTCCAGCTTACCGATAATAAAGACAAATAGGTTTTGCATGCCAATCTCTGTCACTGCTTGGAGAGGACTGTGAAAAATCCATGACCCATTGCCAAGAATCTTTATTTTAAATATATAGAAACTTCGTCAACCTTTAATTATGTAAATAAGAGAAAAACATGAGGTGTTTGGGTTTTTATATAAGCAAATTTGTCAACTTTCACATCTATGTATACATTTTGAATCAATTAAAGTTGGAACTTTTTCTCTCCAAAATTATAGCTTAGATTGGTTTCTAGATATTCAAGTTAAAAAACTTTATTATTTTATTATGTTACTATTATAAAGACAGTGAGTATATAGTCAATTTATTTTCTTCACTAAATTTGTCCTATTCTCTGGTTATTTATTTTTAATTTAAAGTTTCTAAGGATGCCAAAAAGTTTATACATTTCCAGAAGTCTTAGTGCAGTTTCAGGCTTTATATAGCTTACTAATTTCACTACTTATAGTTCATAAATATTCCCAGGCATCCAAGGAGAATTTTTGTCCACTTCCAAGTTGAACTAAGTAACTCTCTGCAACAAGTCTGCTCCATCTCATCTATCTTGTCTCATTTGCCACTTTTCTAACAAGTGTCCCTTGGCCTGCATCAGGCTCTGTGCTCAGTGGGGAGTCTGCTTGTGATTCTCTCTCTCCCTTTCCCTCTGCCCCTCCCTCCCCACTTTCTTTCTCTTTCTAAAATAAATAAAATCTTAAAAAAAAAGAATCTTAACTCGAAAAGATATATACACCACTATGTTTACTGCAGTAATATTTACAATAGCCAAGACATGGAAGCAATCTAAGGATCCATCAACAGAGGAATGGATAAGGAAAATGTAGTCTATATATACAACGGAATATTACGTGGCCATAAAAAGGATGAGATTATGCCATTTGAGACAACATGGATAGACCTAGAGAGTATTATGCTATGTAAAGTAAGTCAGATTGAGAAAGACAAATACCATATGATTCCACTCACAAATGTAATCTAAAAAATGAATAAACAAACAAAAAGCAGAATCAGAACTGTAAATATAGAAAACACATTGATGTAAGCATCAGGGGGGAGGTGGGGGGTTGAGCAAAATGGGAGAAGGAGAGAGAGAGTTACAGGCCTCTGTTTATGTAATGAGTAAGTCACTGGAATAAAATATACAGTCAATGATACTATAATAGTGATATAATGGGACAGATGGTAACTATACTTGTGGTGAACATAGCATAATATATAAACTTGTCAAATCACTAAGTTGAACACCTGAAACTGATGCAACATTGTGTATCATCTATTACCGGCCCCTCTTCAAAAAAAAAGAATCTTGGAATCATCTCTGACTTGTCCAAGTTCTTTATATTCTCTCCCTCTTCAACATAAGACAGGGGGAACAAATGAATCAATTCTCAGGCGTCACAAACATGAACAGTGAAATAGTAGGTAATACCCTTCATGTTAAGAGTTATTGCTTTTTTGGGGTGCCTAGGTGGCTCAGTTTGTTGGGTGTCTGACTCTTGATTTCAGCTCAGGCCATGATCTTGGGGTCGTGAGATTGAGCTCAGTGTGGAGTCTACTTGAGTTTCCCCCTCCCTTTCCCTCTGCCCCTCCCCCCACTCTCCCTCTCTCTATCTCTAAAATAAAATCTTAAAAAAAAGAGTTGTTTTTTTAAAAAAAATGCATGAATTGTTAAATTTTAAAAACTCTAATATTTGTAAATCCATATTTCTTTTTCTGCTGCAACATGTATAAGCCTAATTTCCTTGCTTTTATCCCCTCACTTTTATCTTCCCACACTTTTTTCTCGTCATTGGCAATTTATCATACATGCCAATGTCTAATTACTTTGCCTGAAGCACAGATCTAATCATGTCAACTTCCTAATTTCTGGATGAAATATAACCTTGCTAACTAGCAATAGGAATAGCAACTGTGTAGAACATGTAATTCTTCAGGAAATTTGGCAGATTCTATCAAAATTTAAATGCACAGACCCTTTTAAGAAATAATTCTATGTCTAGGAATATATTTTGCAGGAATCCTTCAAATGGAAACAGAAGTAGATTTTCAATTATATTCTTTGCAGCATTCACTCATTCATTCATTCATTCAATTATCAAGCACCTATGTCCTACTATATACTAGGAATAAAATGATAAGCAAAATAGATCACATGCATGCCTTTATGAAGATTACAGATTAGTAAGAAAAAAATCAAACATTCACAGAGATGGTTAGATATAATCTGCGAAAGTATGAAAATAAATACAGCATGCTATGAGAAAATGGTGGTAGAGCAGTTGCACTAAGGTATACTAAAGTAATTATTACTGAGTTAGTTACATTTAGTCTAACATTTCTTACCACATAGGAGTATGGTAAGAGTTAAGATTGAGGGGGGTAACCCTAAAAATGGAACCTAGTCTCTGAGATCAGAGAAATATTCCCTAAGTAAATGACATCTCATCTGAAATATGAAAAGGTAGAGAAAAGGTAGGGAAGAGAATTTTCCTGACAAAGGAAACTACATGTGCAAAGGTATGATAAGGTATGATATGGGGGAACTGAAATAAGGTCATTGTGTTGCTAAACATTTCAAACTCTGACAGAAACTCTTAAATATGATTAATAAAGAAAGCTAATTTTGCTATACCCATAATATGCAATCCTATGAAAAAATATAGATAGATGATCAATTGTTAATTTAAAAAAAAAGAATGTTTTGAGATCAAAACAATACTTTCATTTAGGAAACAGCCAATATGATATTTATATTTGTATGTGTGTATGTGTATGTATATGTCAATGATTTTAGTTCTTCATATATAAAAACAATATTTTGCCTTTATCATTACTGGTTTTTTTAATCATTATTGTTTTTTAAGATATTCCATATCCTACACCCTTGCCTGATCCCTAGGAAAAATTTTTTCTAATGCTTGATAGTTGTCTGGAAGTAGGGAATAAAAATCAGATCTCACATATGAATCAAAGGTATATGATTTGGGCATTTATTTCAGAATATGGATGCTTGAATTGTACTGTTGATATTCACAAGATGTTGACCTATTTCCAGAGTCCTATCTTGTTCTTTGTTTTTATTCAAGATGAGAAAACAAAAATTATACTGCTGTAAGATCTGACTATGCATTATAAAATTCGGCATCATTACAGTTGAAACATTTAATAAAGCAGATGACAGAAGAAACAAGTTTGAGGGGAAAAATAGTATCAGTTACAGAGTAACTGATTTTTATTGTAGGCCATTTTATATATATATATACACATATATATGTATAATTTATACATATATAAATCAGTAAAGTAAGGCAAGTTGACTGGGAATAATTCATATATACATTTATATATATAATTTATATATATATATATAAATCAGTAAAGTGAGGCAAGTTGACTGGGAATAATTCAACAATTAGTTTTGTTTTTTAATTTTTTTTTTAAATCTGGGGTTGGACAGGTCAGTGCAGCAAGGAAAATGAGAGGCTGGATTGTCTATAGGTAGTGTCTACAGATAATGTTCCATGGAACATAATTTGAGATTCCTATCCAAGTCAGTATGTGATACTGAAACCCAAAGGATAAGTAAAGACAAATTTCTGAAGAGATGCTTAGGACCTCAGAGTCTGAAGTGAAGTCTGAATTTTTGCTAAAAAAGAGGGAAAGGAACAAAACTTTGTAGCACATTTGGGGTACAAAATTGTGGGAGTCCATATCCCCAAAATTAAATAAGAACAAACAATTTGGGAATATACAGGCTGTGGGAAGGATATCTATAGTATGAAATCTAAGTTACTCTACAGTGTTTGTAAAATATATTGCAATAGTTACGATATGTAAGAAAATAACTCCAAAAGTGGAAAACAGTTACTATGTTAAATACAGATGGTATTTCAAGTTACTGGATGGGATAGGCAGGAAGAGCTCCACAGACGAAAAAGTCTAGGATCTACCTTGATCATTAATTTATTATTCAACAATTATTTATGGAGCATCTATTACTACATCAAATTATTTCCCTATCTATCAGTGATACAGCAGTGAAAACTACTGTCAAATTATTCTCTTTAATGGAATTTATATTCAAGTGGATTCTGGAATATTATATTAAGGACACATCTAAAATAAGAGCCAGCAAGAGAGTATGATGTGAGGCTTCTAGAGACAAATGAGAAAATGGAGAAAAAAATGTATTATCATTTGGGGTGGAAGAGAAATATAAATAGAAACGCTGAGAAGAGAGAGACTGAGAGGTCATGTGCCCTACTGATAACTGTATTTTCTGTAAAAATATGGACAATCATTATCACACAATGCAGAGGGTGGTATGAGCCATATAAGAAATAAGTAACAGCTGAATAGGTTCAGAAGGAGGAGAAGCATAAGTATGAAGAAAGATGCACACACTCCAGCTGCAGATGTAAGAGATGTAGCTTATGAACGTATATATGCCACAAGACAGAAAGAGCCAGGTCCCTTCTAAATGGTCTTTGTAATCTCTCAGACCCTGGCCCATGCAGAATTTTGTCACCCTAAAATAATACAAAAACAGCTCTATGACAGATATCTTGATTGTAAGAGTTTCAAAAAACAGGTGAAGCGGTGTAGTGCATATTTTATTGTGCCCATAACCATCCCCCAAAATAAGTGCTTCTATTTTAAGGTGGTTATGAATAAGCAAACGGAAGAGCAAACATGGATATTTAGCATGACTCTTAAAGTACTATGAGATGTAGAATGTATAACATTCAAGCCCCATAGAATATATTAGACCATTCTGCTGAACTGTCAATCTCAATGCATTTGCCCTTTCAAAACAGTAAGATGCATCTGAAGAACGGTGTAAGAATATCAGTATCACAGTGAATCTGGAAACCTTTCTGATTAGTTTGTTCTTCATTTTTTAAAAAAATCTAGGTTGTTTTGCTAAGTGTTAGAATTATTCTATAGTTAGTCTGACCCTGTAAGCAAAACATGATAGAGAGTTTCTTTTCTCAGCAGACAGGCATCTCAATGAGCCATTACTTCAGCAGTGATACCGTCTTTCATGTATTTATATCTGTTTCAGCATATGACACTATGAATGTGTATTGCTAAGATTTATTTGATAGGGTATTTTCCCATTTTCATTGCCCCATTTCGATTTTTTTTCTTTTCTTTCCTACAGATAATATAAATCAGAATCTGAGTGCCATAAAACCTAATTGGACATCTTGCAATTCTGCATCATTATAAAAGAATGCTATATATGAACAATGCTTTATGTATTTGAGTGGTTTATTTGCCTCTTCTGTAAGATAATACAAGTGACAATCAGCTCAGGAACCCACACATGGCAGATTTTCATGGTACTATTATATCGGTTTAGGTGCTGTATATGAAACCTGATGAGCCTAGTAATAACTTCAGAAAGTGAGATTATCAAAGGAGTGCCAATTTCAGCAGGAACTAGAATCATCCACAACTGGCAATCTCTGCAGACTGACAAATGACCCAAAATTCTATTCTGCAAAGCAGTAATCTTTAATGTTCCAAAAAAAAGTAACTTTATTTGGGCTAGCTATTTTGCTTGTAATTGCACACTCAGAAACTAATTTGTAGAATATTGCAAAGGACCACAGGAAATGTATTGATACAAAAGATAATTTAAGATGACTGGAAAGCCATTTGTACCCATGTTACCCTGTCTTCATTTATTTTTCACGCAATTATCAAGTATGTACTCTGTGCCTGGCACATACAAGTCGCTGGGAATAAAGATATAAAAAGAAACATTCTGGGGCTCCTGGGTGGCTCAGTTGGTTAAACATGGACTTGATTTTGGCTCAGGGTCCTGAGATCAAGCCCTGCAGGGGCTCCGCACTGGGCCTGGACCCTGCTTAAGATTCTTTCTCTGGGGACCTGGGTGACTTAGTTGGTTGAGCCTCTGCCTTCAGCTCAGGTCATGATCCCAGAGTCCTGGGATGGAGTCCCATATTGGGCTCCCTGCTCAGGGGGAGTCTGCTTCTCCCTGTATCCCTTCCCCCTGCTTGTGATCTCTCTCTCTCTCTAATAGATGAATAAAATCTTAAAAAAAAAAAAAAAGATTCTTTCTCTCCCTCTCCCTTTGCCCTTTCCCCAACATGCTTGTGCTCTATCTCTCTCAAAGGAAGGAAGGAAGGAAGGAAGGAAGGAAGGAAGGAAGGAAGGAAGGAAGGAAGGAAGAAAAAGAAAGAAAGATTCCATGCCCAAAAGGAGTCCATATTTTAGTGCTAAAAATAATAACCAGCAGTAAGAGTAGTATTTGGTATTTCCTACTATAGAGATATATATAATGGCTATTTGGGGGTTAGGGTTGTGAACTTAGGAGTGATGAGTCAAGGAAGCTACTCAGATGAAAAGGCATTTGATGAGTTGGAAACAAAGATGGGGAACTGGAGAGAGGGGGCATTCTATGTAGAGGGAGTGTCTTGTGAAAATGCACAGAAAATGAAGGAACTGGGTACATTTTGTACATTAAATATAGTTCAGGTTAACTAAGAATGGAGAAGAATGAGAAAAAATATAGATTGTAAAGATAAACAGAGGTCCAACTAATAATAAATTTGTGTGCCATGCCAAAGACTTTTGATTTGATGTTGAAAGCAATTAGAATTCATCGAAAAATTTATGTTAGAATATGTTCTAAACCGCTATGCATTTTAAAGAGATCACTATGGAATACATTTTGCTGAGAGGAAAGTACCAGGATCTGCTAGGAGGGCCTTATAGTAATCAAAATGAGTGATGACATGGGCCAAAATTAAGTTAAAGGAGTGGGATGGAGGGAAGGGAATTAACTGTGAAGTATTAAGAAAGCAGAATTGATGCATGCTGGTAGAAGAAAAGGAAAGGTGAGGAGCCAAATGTTAATCTGTTCAGAAAAATTAATGTGTTTTTAGTCAGAATTCAGATTCTATCTGAAATGTTATAATACTGAATTTTAACTTTATAAAGGATTAATCCAGTGGACTTTTAAAATATATTTTAAACAGTCTTAATACATTTTTCACCATTAATTTTTAGTAGGACATATATATATGATACTATATATTTTATAAGAGACTAATTTTTGTAAATTTTGGTTTTGATTTCACCCATGTATTTGTTATAAGAATAAAATAAGTTAATATCTATAAATTCATTATTTCAGTGTCAAGCACATACCGTTTTTTAAAGGAACAAATATAGATTAGAAAACAACAGTACATGTTTCACATGAATTTTATCTGAGCACATGTCTGAAATAGCTAAATTAAAATTTATAAATGAGTTTTAAATTCAATCCTTCCATTTAACTACCTGGTAAATTTTTGAAAGTTTCCTAATACTTTTGTTATTGGGAGTGGTTTAACATCTAACATCTGTTTAAATAACATTTAACATCTTTATTTATTTAGTAAATATATTTATTTAACTAAGAGCACTGAGTTGCCGATTATTCTGTATTTTCTGAATTTTCTGAGTTTCTGAATGTTTTGGAACATTTTTTTGTGTTTCCAAACATAACATTTTCTTTTCATTTTTCATTGATTTATTAATTTAGTAAATGCTAATAAATTTTTACTTTGTGCCTGGCACACTGTTTAGTAGCTGAGGAATCAGAGGTGAATAAACTAGGTAATATCCTTTCCTCAATGAAATGGAATGTGTATCTGTATATTCACTTGTGTATTTGTGATATATATATATACATATATATATATAGTCTCCAAAATTTCTTCAATATTCACACCTGTTCCCTATACATTCAGATGCTTGTGCAAAAAAAAAAAAAACCCTTAATTCAGGAGACACTTATTAAGAACTTAATCCTTTCCAAGGACGGTACTGAGCTCATTTTTACGCAAGTCCATGTGCTATGCTGAAAGCTAGGTATGCATATAAAATAAAACTATGAGGTATCTGTCATTTAAAAGCTCAGCAAAACTTATCACAAAAAAACCGTATGAATAGAAACTCAGAGATACCCTTCTGATATGACATTAAACTGTTGTAATGTTAGGCTATTGCAGAATGTCCGCTGAGAGCGAAAAATCAATGTCTGCAAAATTAGATTTTCAAGGCAGAACAGTTATTATATTGAATTTAGGCTAAATAGTGATCGAAATCAGAAAATGGATTTTTGTGCTTCCATTTATGACAATAAAATTTCTAAGCTTATTTTTTTTATATTCTTATCTCCATTCTACCTTTTTTGTTGTTGTTTTTTGTTTTAACTAACTACCCCTAAAATTCTCTATTACTCCTCACTTTTACTGTGATTTTGGAGTACTTGTTCCATGAAAAATACTTCACACATCATCCACTGTATATGTAAAATATGACCCCTTTCTCTCTTCTTTCAATGCATAACTTGACTCTGAAGGTACTGTTTCTTTGGCAGTTTCCTGCAACTGCTTTTTTAGTTTTTTTTTTTAAATCATATATTCTGCCATTTTATTATTTCACATTTATTTCCTTATATTATCTTGTATTTTAATATTCATGTGGAAAACATACCCAATCCTTAATTCATTCTGACCTTTACCTTTGCAATACTTTAACAGTCCACTGTCTATGGCAACACTGTAAATCTTACCATTAACTGGGATTCATGCTTACCCTTACCTAAGTTAGATCCTGAACATTATAAAAGCACTGCACATATAATACAACAGAACTGGAAGTAACCATCTCTCCCTTCCCTGCAACCATAGTTTGGTCTTCATTTCACTCAAGTTATTTTAAGTTGTTTTAAGTAATTTTCTAATCTCTTGTCTACCTTAAAAAAAAACTCTTTAGGTATAATTAACAAATAAACTGAATGAAATTTTTTGAATGAACAAAATAAGGTTTATAACAGAGCTAGAAAATTTAATTTAGAAAATTTAAGGTATCAACTAACTATATACAGAATAACTATCAGTTTCATTTGACCCAGCTGGTTTGCACAGCCAAACCCATCTTTAAAGTCACTTCACTTTATTCTCTTCCAGTTGGCTTCTTCTCTATAGTTGAACCTAGTTTTTTATCCTCAGGTTTTACCTTTAAATCCTGCTATCAGAGGAGCTATTCTCTTTTGCTTGCAAAGTTAATGATTGGAGAAGCAAAGTCCTTTATATCTGAAAAATAAACTCACTCTATAAACTTTATAGCGCATTTCTCACTGTACCTGATTCCTAATTTGGCAGCATCCTCTGGATGATGCATATAGCACTGTGCTCGATGGACCTCTGGTGTGTTTCTCAGTCTGCTCTCCTTGAATAAGCCTCAGTTGTTTCGGTGTCAGCACCTGCTAGCAGCCTGATGGCCTCGGCTTCTCCAATGTATATGATGTATATAATGTGCATATATCCATGAAATCATTACTACAATCAAGGTAATAAACACACCACCTCCAAAAGTTTCCTCCTACTCCCTTTTGTAGTAAGAACACTTAACATGAACTCTTCTCTCTTAACAAATTTTAAGTGTACAATACTGAATTGCTAACTATAGGCACTATGTTGCACAGCAGATCTCTAGAAGTTTCTCATCTTGCAGACTAAAAATGTGTAGCGATTGAGCAACAACTCCCACTTTCCACTCTTCCCAACCCCTGGAACCATCAGTTTGCTCTCTGTTTTTATGCGTTTGCCTATTTTAGATCTATTGTGTAAGTGGGATCATGAGGTATTTGTCCTTCTCTGATGGGTTTATTCCACTTTCTTGGCTCTACCTTTGAGTTATTCTCCTTGGACTTATCAAGGTGATTTTTTTCTGAAATACAAAATTGATATTACTGACCTGTCATTCAATGGACTTCCGGTTACACACTTTTTCTGGCACTAGACAGAAATGGGCACGTAGACAAACTTGTAGAAATAATAAAATAACAAAATATAAGTAACAAAGTAACAAAAATAATAGCAGGGGCAAAGGACAGAAACAAATATATGACCTTGAGCTATGTTTGTATTATCCCTAAACATTTATTTATTTAAACAAAAACTTTTCTTTATATAGACATAGGATGTTACGGTTGTATTTCTGGGAATATGAAGGGGGAGTTGGAAGATGGACAAAATGGGTAATTTTACCTATTAACAGCGTAAGTACTAAAGCCACCATTGCATATAAGATCTTTGCAGCATCCATGAAATTTCATATTTAAAGCTCAACAAACCTCACAATTTTTCAAACCCTTCTAACAAAAATGTGATCCTCTCTCTACAATCCTATTCTCCAACCAGCTCCTCTATCTTTTTTCTTTCTGCTCCCTAGGAGCTCTCATTTGTTCTTCTGACATCTTTTCTATCCTTGCCAGCATTTTCCCTGAAAGGAGAGACAAAGGACGCTCCTAATCTTTGAAGCATCCAGTTTGGGGTTATTGATTTTATTTTTCTGCAAGTCATATCTTCCCACGGCTTGTCTCTGCTTTTCCAGCACCAAGCTTTCACGTGTGTGAACAGATTGAAATGAATAAGTAAAATACTGACTTTTAAAGAATCACAAAGAACAGAAAGACCTGGAAAGGTGTTTATACATCCTGTAGTGCAAATTCCTTCCTGTTACAGATGGATGAATTGAGTCTGGATTGGGGGAAGAACTTGCTTAGGGTCAAACACATTGTATAGATTGAATCAGATTAACAGTATTTCAAATGTTGTGACCCTATAGAATTTGTCATTCCACAGTGAAAGTGCCTGTTAGAGTGATTATGCAGCATTAACACTAGGTGACATATGGACTAGACTATATACAACCTCACATTCCCAAATGTATTCTGTTATTAAGAAATGTTTAAGGATATAGGAAAGAAACTAAGGGTTGCTGGAAAGGAGGAGAGTGGGGGGATGGGGTAACTGGGTGATGGGCATTAAGGAGGGCATGTGATGTAATGAGTACTGGGTGTTATATGCAACTGATGAATCACTGAACTCTACCTCTGAAACTAATAATGCACTGTATGTTAATTAATTGAATCAAAATAAAATTTAAAAAAATTTTTTAAAATGGAATGTTTAAGGAGTCCTTAATTAAAAACAACAAAAACAACTTAGCCTCTGAAGTTTCTTTTTGCCTGCTTCTGCTGGATATTGTTCATGGTTTTTATTTCCTTATATTGCTGTGACTGTGGAGTATAAATTAATATTCCTTGCATTTCTTCTAATATTTTTGTGTTCATTTACTTCTGCCTATTGGTGCATTCAAGCAAAAATCACACTAAATTAAATGTTGAGAGTTTTTTAGTATACACATGTAGTGTAAATTTTGGCAAATGACTGAAAAACCATGGAAGATTTGACTTGTGGTTATCAATTATCACGTGTGACTTTACGTCCACTGAGGAGATGATCAAAATTCAGCAGGGATCCCTACATTTGTATCTTTGGGGTAAATAATCAGTAGTGCTATTGCTGGGTTGTATGGTAGCTCTACTTTCAACTTTTTGAAGAACCTCCATACTGTTTTCCAGAATGGCTACACTAGCTTGCATTCCCACCAACAGTGTAGGAGGGTTCCCCTTTCCCTTCATCCCTGCCAACATCTGTCATTTCGTGACTTGTTAATTTTAGCCATTCTGACTGGTGTGAGGTGGTATCTCATTGAGGTTTTGATTTGGATTTCCCTCATGCTGAGCGATGTTGAGCACTTTCTCATGTGTCTGTTAACCATTTGGATGTCTTCTTTGGGAAAATGTCTGTTCATGTCTTCTGCCCATTTCTTGATTGGATCATTTGTTCTTTGGGTGTTGAGTTTGAGAAGTTCTTTAGAGATTTTGGATACTAGCCCTTTATCTGATATTTCATTTGCTAATATTTTCTCCCATTCTGTCAGTTGTCTTTTGGTTTTGTGGACTATATCTTTTGCTGTGCAAAAGCTTTTTATCTTGATGAAGTCCCAATAGTTCATTTTTGCGCTTGCTTCCCTTGCCTTTGGCGATGTTTCTAGGAAGAAGTTGCTGCTACTGAGGTCGAAGAGGTTTCTGCCTGTGTTCTCCTTTAGGATTTTGATGGACTCCTGTCTCACACTGAGTTCTTTCAACCATTTTGAGTCTATTTTGTGTGTGGTGTAAGGAAATGGTCCAGTTTCATTCTTCTGCATGTGGCTGTCCAATTTTCCCAACACCTTTTGTTGAAGACACTGTCTTTTTTCCATTGGACATTCTTTCCTGCTTTGTCGAAGATTAGTTGACCATATTTCTGGGCTCTCTAGTCTGTTCCATTGATCTATGTGTCTGTTTTTGTGCCAGCACTATACTGTCTTGATTATTACAGCTTTGTAATAGAGCTTGAAGTCTGGAATTGTGAGGTCACCAGCTTTGCTTTCCTTTTTCAACATTCCTCTGGCAAATGTAGGGATCTGAAGGGGTACGTGCACCCCGATGTCTATAGCAGCATTGTCCACAATAGTCAAACTATGGAAAGAGCCAAGATGTCCATCAACAGATGAATGGATAAAGAAGATGTGGTGTATACACACACACACACACACACACACACACACACACACACACACACACA
>NW_027397086.1:25688742-25720538 GCF_003265705.2 Callorhinus ursinus | reverse complement strand
ACACACACACACACACACACACACACACACACACACACACACACACAATGGAATATTATGCAGCCATCAAAAGGAATGAAATCTTGCCATTTGCAACGACGTGGATGGAACTGGAGGGTATTATGCTGAGCAAAATAAGTCAATCAGAGAAAGACATGTATCATATGATCTCACTGATATGAGGAATTTTTAATCTCAGGAAGCAAACTGAGGGTTGCTGAGTGATAGGGGGGTGGGAGGGATGGGGTGGCTGGGTGATAAACATTGGGGAGGGTATGTGCTATGGTGAGTGCTGTGAATTGTGTAAGACTGTTGAATCACAGACCCATACCTCTGAAACAAATAATACATTATATGTTAAAAACAAAAAAAAGAAGAAGAAGATAGCGGGAAGGGGAAATGAAGGGGGAGGAATCAGAGGGGGAGACGAACCATGAGAGACTATGGGCTCTGAGAAACAAACTGAGGGTTCTAGAGGGGAGGGGCATGAGGGGATGGGTTAGCCTGATGATGGGTATTAAAGTGGGCATGTACTGAATGGAGCACTGGGTGTTATACACAAACAATGAATCATGGAACACTACATCAAAAACTAATGATGTAATGTATGGTGATTAACATAACATAATAAAAAAAAACAGCAGGGAATTCCTTCCTAACCCCTTTAGCATACTGAATTTCTTTTCCACTCACACTTGAAATGAAAATAAAGACCTTGGGGGTTTTATGTAGAGGTATATTCTTAGATTATCACTTTTGGTTAGTTCAAGTGTTCATTTTTCATATCTCTCAAAACTGTAAAAACAGAAGCTTAAGGTCTCCAGAATTTGGTAGTCCAAGATTATAATCAAGTTTTGGAGTTCTCTTATTTCCAAAAAGATTGTATTTTCACCATATTCTTGTATTCTTTTTTTGTTTGTTTTCTTTTTCATGGTAGTATTAAATTTCTGCTTACAAGTGACTACATTTTAAGGCAATGTTAATGATTTTGTTTTTATTACCCAGGTCTTATTTCCATCTAAAATTTATAAAGAAACAATGTCTCTGCATTCTAATTTGTTATTTTTCTATTATTTCTTTAAATATTTTATTTATTTTATTTAGAGAGAGAGAGACAGAGAGAGAGAAAGAGAGAGAGTGTGTGTGCAGGCAGGGGGAGGGGCAGAGGGAGAGAGAGAATCCCAAACCAACTCAGCGCAGAGCCCATGGAGTTCAATCTCAGGAACCTGAGTCAAAATCAAGAGTTGGATGCTTAACTGACTGACTCACCTAGGCACCCCTTATTTTTCTATTATTAAATACAGTGTTTCTCTCCCACAATACTCGTACTTTCAAAGCTCACTAATTACAATTTTCTTTAAAATTTTCTATCTTGTAACTGCAGATTTTATTTTCTGATAAATGCACACACATCTATATATATTTTTTAAATTCTTAACTTGAAAGACCCTAGATATATTTCTATTTTTATTGTGAAATTTAAATTTACATTTGAAAGGTTACCTCTTATTTTACCCATAGACATAGCTTCTCTACAAATATACACCTTCCTGGATTCATTTTCAGATATTAATAGGTCAGTGAATTCTTTACACTTTTAGTCACTTTTACATGTGTTTAAAATTGGTAATAATAATGATACCATTTATTAATCAAATTAGTTCACCAAATAGTTTTGGGCTTACACTATTAGTTACAGTCTTAGGATACAAAGTTACACCAGGAAGATAACATCTGTAGCTTAACAGAACTTATGTTTTATTGCTGGAAATAAGTAATTGCAATGAAAGGGTGTATATGTTATGGTCTGGTAAATATAAGGTAGGTATAAGAGGATTGGAAAGATGTGCTATACAGAGAAACAGTTTCCAAATCTATGAGGATGTTTCAAGCATGATAAACAGCATGCTACAGTACTAGAGATAGAAAAAGCATATCATATTGGAGACTAAGTTAGGAGAGTTACTGAATCATGACAGACAAATAAAAATGGAGATAACATACACTGTCTTATACTGTTTGTGCTGTAGATAATATAAGCAATGAGTGACCCTAATCTTGCTCATAACTTACTAAGCATTTTCAATGGAAACAATTCTTAAATTTGTTTCTGTTTTCTGTTCATTTTAGAAAAAGTTGTTAGAGAAAAAATGATTTCCTAGGATTTGTACCTGAATCATGTACTTAGAGAAGAAAATCTTTCACAACAGATGTGCTATATAAAGAATATCAGGATGCACTGAAATCACTCATATCCTTTCTTTTATGACATGATTGCCCAGGTAATTATATACATCTTAAACATGTAAAGACAAGAGAACAGATGGCAAAGGCTTAGTTAAGAAGAGATAAGTCCATGAAAATAAACTTCTTCAACATAACTTGAATTTCCTTTCTCAAATTATTTTGTTCTATGGATCAGAAAATGATGCTACTATTGAAGAAAAAGGAAAACTCAAGAGCATAACTCTAATATCAAAGTCCCTAATGTATCTTAACAGTTGTCACATTACTGCTGTTGCTAGTCAAGAACAAACAAAAAACAGTATTTCTTAAATGCCCAGAGTGGACAAAACTTTGCTTGAAAGAAGATAGTAAACTTCTGGGTTGAGAAAACAATTATTTGGAACCTTAAAATCCTTCCTAATCCATATGTTTTGTAAATGAAATTATAAACACACTAAACCTACATTAATCTCTATTATATAGAGATCATATGCCTAGAAGAGGGGATCCACTCCTCTTTAAAAATAAAGGTGCCTGGGTGGCTCAGTCGTTGGGTGTCTGCCTTTGGCTCAGGTCATGATCCCAGGGTCTTGGGATTGAGTCCCACATCGGGCTCCCTGCTCCACAGGAAGCCTGCTTCTCCTTCTCCCACTCCCCCGCTTGTGTTCCCTCTCTCGCTGTGTCTCTCTCTGTCAAAGAAATAAATACAATCTTAAAAAATAAAAGTAAATACATATATTACATAGACACAGACACACACAAGTTGAGATTTCTTTGCCAGGCCTTTGTAATCCATTAAAGTATATCCATTCCTTAGCTCATTTAGAAACCTGGTGTCATTTTTATTGCCTCTTTCTTACTACCAGGCCCCATGAATTCAATTTTCAAATCACACTGACTTTTTCAAAATTCTTTTTTTTAAATTTTATTTATTTATTTGAGAGAGAGAATGGAAGAGAGAGAGAGAGCATGAGAGGGGGGAGGGTCAGAGGGAGAAGCAGACTCCCTGCTCAGCAGGGAGCCCGACGTGGGACTCGATCGCGGGACTCCAGGATCACCTGAGCCGAAGGCAGTCGCTTAACCAACTGAGCCACCCAGGTGCCCCCACACTGACTTTTTCCAAAAGGAACCCCTAACCCATCTCCATGAATCCATTCTTACCTATTTATAATCCATTCTCCTCAAAGCTTCTCAAAACTTCTATGGGATCCTTTTGAAATGTTAATCTGAACCTGCAACTTCTATGGTTAAAACCTTTTAATGGGAAAAACAAACAACAACAAAAACAAACAAATCTCAGGAATTCCTACATTTTCCAGCATCTGCCTTATTCTATAGCTACTTCTGGTTATTTTAGGCTCAGCTCACTAGTGCTACAGAATAAAGATTACTGCAAAGACTATTAGAATCAAAGTTAAACACATTTAGCTCAGTTACTTCATGTTTTCAATAGGATTATTAATAATAACTGTCATATAGGATAACTGTAGCCATTCAGCAAAAAATGTGTCTTCTTTCTTATAGAATATTCTTTTTTAATTTTAGTTTTATTAAGGTATGACTGATAAATTGTGTACAATACATAGATATTCAAAATGCACATGATGATGATTTGATATATGTATACATTGTGAAAGGATCTCCCCATCTAGTTAATTAACACATCTGATAGAACATTCTTTTTTTTTTTAAAGCTTTTATTTATTTATTTATTTATTTATTTATTTATTTATTTATTTATTTATTTATTTGACAGAGAGAGAGAGCACAAGCAGGGGGAGTGGCAGGCAGAGGCAGAAGGAGAAGCAGGCTCCCCGCAGATCAGGGAGCCTGATGTGGTACTCGATCCCAGGACCCTGGGGTCATGACCCCAGCCAAAGGCAGACGCTTAACCAACTGAGCTACACAGGCGCCCCGATAGAACATTCTTAATATGCAATCTATACATTTGGTTTCTGTAATAATAATAGGGTCACTTAACTTTTGGAAACAGGAGTTATCTCAATTATACATATTTACCAGAGTTTGAATGCATGATAGAAAAAGACTATGTTTCACTTACCATTATTTCAAATGCTTCACCCTCTGCCTGGCCCCTATGTCAAAATACTTGATTGAGTGATTGAATGTCAGGAATAGAGAGATCATAGAAATAAGTATAGAATGTGACCTAAATCTGTCCTTCAGTTATAGTGTTCTCTTTTAGGATATGATATTAGTGTAACCCAGTGATTATTCAAGGGAAAAATTGATCATATTTCTCAGACATATGCCTGGCTAGATTCTCCAGTAGACTCGTTTTCTCTACTACAGGGAACAAACCTTTCATATTATGTTCTCTTAGCAGTACCACCTCCTTCAGCAGCTTGCTTTATTAGTGTCCCTACCTTACATTACAAAGGTGGTTGCCAGGTTTATGCTGAAAAGAAGAGTGACAGAAAGCTATCTTCATAAGTGGGTCTTAACTTCCTCAGAGCTCCAAATACTCTTGCTTCACATTTACAAGAGGTCCTGGCCCTGCTGTAAAATGAGAATCTGATATGTACTCTTGTGTAATGTTGCTTTTAACATGAAATGAAAACTAAAAACAAATGTCAAAGGAAGAAGCACACTAGTCTTGGAATCTACTGTTCTGATACTGTCTGTGTCACATTTTACATATGACCTTCAAATTTTTACACTTGCTCGTCATACTATTTTATATTTGATATGCTTCTATTAATCTAAGTGGGTGGAAAGGAGCCACAGTAGCCTCCCTGCCTGCTCTACGTCTACACACAATGAACACAATGTATTTTGGTCTCCACATATGGATTTGGAGGATGGGGAATCTGTTAAGACCCCTACAGAATTTCATTTTGTCTGTGCTGAGAGGTGGGAAACCGTTCAGGTCTCCCTAGCCTCCAGCAGGATGCCAGATCATGGGGACCACTGGCAACTTTTCCTTCACTATCAATGCAGGACCTAGTCACCCCTAATATTCATCTTCAAATTTTATAAAACATGAGCTATTTGAATGTAACTCATTATGAAAGCTGAAGGAGTATTTCTAGGATCAGGCCTCAAAGTGGCATATGCCCCTGAACTTCTGGAGCCTATTATGTCAGCTCTACTTTCATCTGGGTTTGGGACAGTACAGGGTCTGTTACTGACTTGGCTAATGGGTCTTCTTGCTCCTTGCTTTTTTTCTGGGGCTGAAGCCACTGAAAGCAGCTCCTTATGTTTTGTTTTCTGTTTTTGCTTTTTTATTTTTTTCTCATTTTCCCCTTTTTCTTGTGTGTGTTCTGTGACAGGACTGGCAGGATCTTGTCTCCAAGGGTCATAGGTATTCATTAGCCTGGGAGGTGTCTTTTCCTCTGATTTGGACATCCCACCATTTTTTCAGCCCAATGACCTACTTTGGGGCACACAGTATCCCTTCTCGCAGCCATTTGGACTACCATCATTTTCTGGCTCTTCCTTGCAGCCAAATCTTGGTCTGTTCTTGCTGTCACAGGACTTTTCCTCTGGCCTCCTTATTGGTATCTAATACCTGGGAAGCTTCTAGGATACACTATGCCTACTCTGGGTATACTTTTCTAATAATACATAAGTGTCACTTTTTATAAATGTAATTAAGTAACAGGCTTACATAATTTTGTGCACTCAGACGATGCATCTTTACTTCCTGCTAAATAGATATCACCATATCATTTATTATTCTTGATGACTTAAAATGTTTTTACGAAGTGGAAAAAATTAAGACATTCATGAAGCAGAAATTGTATGATTGCATAATCAGTTCAAGAGAATGTAAGCAGCAGTCAGGAGTCAGATATTTGTCAATCCTGCCTCATTTTCCTGTGTTTTTTCTTTAACAGCAAAGTTAATCCTTGGTTGGGACTTAGCTCCTCATTCACCAGTTCTGCCATTTCTAGAATTCAAACTGAGTATGAAATGAACCATATTTAACTAGACCCAGACATCTCAATTCCCTTCCAAAAATGGATAGTTGTTTTATCTTCACAGTTAAATTGAATTGTTTCAATACCCAGGTATTGTGCTTCTGTGATATAATCTGATTTGCAGCATCTCTTTCTCCTATCTTTCCATTCCCCCATCGTGTAATTATTGTCCTTAAAATGAGGTGTTTTTTTTTTTACCTTATTTCTTTGTTTAGGCCCTCATTCCAAGTTTTTGGTAATAGTGACTTATAAAGCAAATCCCTTACCAAGACTAAGTGCAACATTATTATTCAAATTTCCCTGAAAAATATGGAAGTTCTGCTCTTAAACTCAAGTCCATGTCCTGCTCCATTGGAATAAGTCTCCAAGTGTCAAATGTTTGATGGTTGCAATATGATAAAATTAGATATTTGGCTATGAATTTTAGAGATATAAAGATGTAGTATTTAAAGGAACCCAAACATTCACTTTTATTAAAGCTATTCTATTCCATATGATCTTCCAACACAAGTAACTGTAATAGAACCAAATATCATATGATTTAGTGATGACTCTGGGATAAAAGCAAGATATTTAACTGTCAGGATGTGAATGAAAATAGTTTTTATTTTTAAATTCCATATTTGCAAAAGTGTCACTTGACTGGAAGACTGCAGTTATTCCCAGTGTGTCACTGATATGAAATAGACTACAGAATAAATATACTAGACTCCAACAAACATATTTTAAACTTTGGAATTCCTTGACCTGTTAATATGGAACATCTAATGGGAAGGATGACTCAAGTTAAAGTCTGATACCAGAATATTATGCAAGTAAAGCTCACTAATTCCCACATTTACAACCATTTTGGAAAGCATATTATAAATTTCAAGCATTTTTTTACAGAGATTTTTCAGTTTCCACAGCATTCCCCTCCTTGTGTTAAGTTCTTTTTATCTTGCACTGTGAGAGAGATGTTTTACTGTACAACAAACAATGGTCCCTACACTCACTGATCCATTGAAGGAGCAATACATACATATGTGTATATATATGTGTATGTATGTATGTGTATATGTTTATATGTATGTGTTTATATTATATATATTAGCAATATAATGATATATGTTATATATTATATAGAACAATTATTACATAAAATTATATATAAAAATAAAATACATTATTATATTATAATATACCTACACATACTACAATTTGTTCATCCAATTCATCCCTCACTGGTGATGGACACTTAGGTTGCTTACATTTTGGGCTACTGTAATAATGCTGCTATGAACATGGGTGTACAAATATCTCTTTAAGACTCTGCTTTCAATTCTTTAGGGTACATACCCAGACGTGGAATTGCTGGACCATATGTTAATTCTGTTTTTAATTTTTTAATTTTTTGAAGAACCACCATACTGTTTTCCATAGTGGCTGCACCATTTTACATTCCCAAAAATAGTGCCCAAGGGGTCCAAATTCTCCATATTTAAGCAAATTTTAAGAGAAGTTTTATTAATATAATGTTTTTCTATTGACTTTAGCTTTGTCACATTCTCAAGTTGGCTTGAAAACCCCTAACTTGTTCAAAAATTACTACTCTAATGAAAAGGTATGGATTTGGAGACTATACTAAAGCTCGATTTGTTTCCTAAACCTGCTATTTACTATCTGTGTGGACTTGGGGAAGTTATTTAATCTACCTAGGACTCTTTTTCATTGGACTATGATGAAGACTAGGTGGCAGAGCCCATGTAAATTCCACACACAGTCCCCTCTTTGTAGTATCTCAGTAAATTTCAGCTACCATCTCATACTTCTACTTGCCTTTCATTAAGCAGAGAAAGTATAACTCTTGTGAGAGTCTGCCAATTCCATTTCAATTCTTCCCTTCTTTTAGAGTAATAGAAACTGTGATTTACCAGAGCATGTACTTGCCCACAATAAAGACTATTTCCAAGCTTTCCTGAATGTTGTCATGAGAAAAAAATAGAACTATTGTATATAACAGGTGGACAGTTTCATTCAAGCAAATGGCACTGCTCTCCTGTATCACCCTTTACTTTTATCTGCTGTTTTGAGAATGGATATGTTAGATGGAGCTGGAGCAGGCATCTTGAGTCACAAGTTATAATGTTCTTGATGAAAATCACAGAATTATAAGATAAAAGAAATGGGATTTCTGGACATTGTTGGCTTTCATATCAATACTGCCACTTGTCTGACTTTAAATTAAAGATCAACTTTTATCTTCATTAAGCTGTTACTATTTTATATTTTTGTCATCCAGAGCTGAAATTAGTCTTACCTAATACAAAAACTTGACCAAAAGCATACAAGAATAAGTGTGATGGTAAACAGGTAAAAAAATATGGTTTCAAATCATAGCTCAACTTTTTAGTTAAATGACTACAGGCTTAAACATTATGTCCCTCAATATATTCATTTTTAAAGAAGAAATAATAATAAAATCCATATATGTTGTAAGAATTAAATGAAATAATTCACATGTGGTATCTAGAGTAGAAGTCAGTAAATTAAAACTTGGGGCTCATATCTGGCCTGTAGGTCATATCCTGCTATTTCTTTAAATACCTTCCATAACTAAATTTTTATTGAAATGCAGACATGCCATTTGTTTATGTATTGTTTTTAGCTACTTTCATGCTAGAATGGCAGAGTTGCATAGTTGCAACAGATACCTTATGGTCTGCACACCCTAAAATATTTATTATTTAGCCCTTTACAGAAAGTTTGCAGACCCCTAATTGAGAACATAGAAACTGATCATTCGTGTATTTTCTATGAAATCCTTGAGGTAAGTTGTTTTCTTGCTTGTAAAGTGATTACAGCTCCAATCAATTCTTATTATGCACATATTTAGAGATGGTTTTTGAGAGAGGAGTATGAAATTTTACTAATCCAGCAGTTTACTGGCCTAATCCTTGAGGTCTATGGCATACATCTACCAAAGGCTAATGTATGTTATAGCCTTAGTTTATAGCCTCAGAGCAGAGAATAACAGATAGGTCAATACCAGATGAAACCCATGATCCATTAATTACTATTATGGGCGAAAAACCCAGTCTACATGCACGCTCTTTCCCAAGCAATTTAAGATTCTTCTCCTTACAGGATGCAACCTTCACATATTAAGAAAACTGCCAAGCATAATCAATCAATTTAAACACAATTGAACAGATCTACCTCAGGTGCTAAACATCAATATTTCAAACAAAATAAGTAACCTGCGACAAAACATGTGGAAGTGTTAAAAGATCCAGCTCCTTCTTATGTGGCCAACACAGTATTTGAAGGAATCCTATTTACCCTTATTAGAAACCACCCTAGTGTTTTCCATGTATCTTGCTCCAGCTCTGTCTGCAAAACTATCCAGCTTGACTGACTAAAGTGAGTCTACCAGCTATTACAGAAGTACTTTTTAACAGAAGTACTTTTAAACCAAAGTCAGCCTTTGTTCCCTAAGAAATATGGCCAGGCAGTACACCATTTCTCAGTAAACTAAGCACTTAAGTTTGAGGATTAGTTTTTTTAATGAACCTCTGTCTCCTCCTCAACTGAAGGTACCTATTATATGTTTAAATTAATCACATTCACCTCTCTTAAGGATTCAAAATTGTTACTGCCTTATATAGTAGGATTTTCAGTGTATCTTCCTATACAATTCACTTCTTTTATTTATAATATTGAGAAACTATTCAATTTAATTGATTCAATAAACACTTATTTTTCCCACATATGGCAAAATATCTGTCACTTTGAGATATAGGTTTAAATTACTCATGGTTCCTCCTCTCAGCTAAAAATGCAATGTTGTTGATACATATATACATAAAGATAGTAAAATGTAATGAAGAGCTTCAGTGTGGGAAAGACCTTAATCTGGGGTCAGTTATCATAGTTCAAGAAACAGCTTTTACAATTGCTTGTACTATGATATTGGATAAGACTTTTCTGAGCCTCTGCTTTCTTATCTGTAAAAATGAAGGTTATCATACTTACTTTTTTCAGTTAGGATTAAATAAGATGGCAAATGTTTGGCGTCTGGCTGGCCTTTGATTAATATTTGTTCACTTCTCTACTTTGAATCTACCTAGAAGCATGGAATAACAATTCTATGGAAGGAAATGGATTTTTTATTTATTTATTTGAGAGAGAGAAGGAGCTGGGGCGGGGGGAGGGGGAAGCAGCCTCCCTGCTGAGCAGGGAGCCCAGTGCAAGGCTTCAGGACCCCGAGATCATGACCTGAGCTGAAGGCAGATGCTTAACCACCTGAGCCACCCAGGCGCCACAGGAAGGAAATGTTAATACAAATGCAGAAACCAAATTTTAAAATAATATTGTTTTATAGGCAGAAATAGGCCATTCCTAGAAGCCAGAGAATGAGGAGGCAAGGGTTTTGAAAATACAGGACAATCCTCTCAGTCTGAACATAATGTTTGCAGAATACTCAAGTAAGAAATAAGGGTGGCTAAGTTTTGTGAAAAGGGACATGGAAAAGATTAATGAAAAGTATGATGGCACATGTGGTGACGAGCACTGGATGTTATATACAACTAATGAATCGTTGAACACTACATCAAAAACTAATGATGTACTATATGTTCTCTAATTGGACATAAAATAAAATAAAATAAAATAAATAAGACCCCCCCAAAAAAAGAAAAAGGAAAAAAGTATGATGAAATATCACAATATTGTGATTATAATAATTAATGAAACATAGTAGCATCTCAAAAAATGTTTGTTTGAATTGGTGTTGAATGACTTTTGACATCTGTATTTTCACCCTGGTTCTGTGTCTATTACTATAAATGAGAAGGCAGTAGGTTGCTATTATTTACAAAATACTTACAAGTTAGTGCAATGTGGTAGGCAACTTATTGACTATCAGTCTAAATGCTATTTATAGAGCCCATAAAATGCTACATAGGTCATTCTATTGTCCCAGAGTGGTTAATTTCAATTCAACTATTAAAAACTAACATAAAAAGTGAAAAACCTGTATGCTTGTTTTGATGGAACCAAAGAAGCCTGAAGTTTCTTACCATGCTATAGCCAGGCTTAAAAAGAAAAGAACCTGAAGACATGAAGTCTGATGGGAGGCAGCCTAAGCTGGCATTATAAAATAAAGATACATGGAGCAACTTTTCTAAGAAGCTGATGTGGACCTGAGCAGTAAGCAAATAAACCTACAGAATTTCCAATACACCTATTTTTAAAGCGAATTTTCAATATTATCATAATGTAGTAAAGACAGGTAGTGACCTCTGTGGAAGGAATGGCATATTTATTTTGAGGAGATCTGCAGTTTGATCCAATTCTTTTCCTTCCTTGCAGCTATGTGACTTGGGACAAATCATTTAACAGTTTCTCGTATCATTGGAGTAAATGATTTTCAAGAGCTGTTCCTGCTCTAAAATACTCTTTGATGCTAGGAAATGAATTACTGTAATCCACAGAGACAAAAACAACCAAAATCTCGATTAAGATGCAAACAAGATACAGCATTTAAAGACACTGGAGTTTCAAAATAATTTCCATCCCCCTGGCAAGGAAACTAATGAGCAGTGAAATGACCAATTGTGAGCAACAGATGGAAAACAGGAAAAAAAAATTCTGAAAAAGTCTATCACCTAGATAATCAGCCCCTGAATAATTCAGTGATGACTGATTTTCCTTTTCTCATTGCCTAAATGAGTAAAACTCACTGATGTTACTCCTATGACTCTCCTGAGGTCACTTTTATCAAAACAAATGCTCTTCCATAATGGTCCAATTCTAAGTAAGAAAAGAATAACAAAGGAGGCTTTTCCCATTTATTATTCATTGCTGATTTTGCAACCAGCTAGGTTTTTCCATTCCTTTTTTCTTCTGAAAGGGTTCTATCTGATCCATCCACACTATCATAGTACCTCTCTCCTAAATTTTTGCTGCAGTGTCCTAATTGTTCACTCTGAGTCCAATCACCCTTGCCGCTGAACATGCTAAGTATAAGAAAGTCTTTTAAAATGCAAACCTCTTTCTAAAATGTCCAGTATCTCTCTTTAGAGAAAGCAATGTATTCCAAAATTCGTATTATTACTTTAGCCCTCCATTTAGCATTTAAGCACATTCTCAATCACACCTTTTTTAAGTCCAATAACAAGGAACTATGCCATTCTGCTTACATTCAAAGTTTATTTTATGTCTTTTAATAGACAACGGAAAAAAAACAGAAATAGTGAGAGGACACTGTGAGGAAATATATTGATTTATTGATTTCATGCTTAGATCTAGCACAATGGATGAAAACAAATCTAAACTTGAATTCCAAATATAGGAATATCCAAATAGTGTTAAATAAATTTGCATTTTAGCCTGAAAGTATGAAAGCAAAGAAACTATACACTGACTCTTCATACAATTTTTTTAATTCCTTTTTTTAAAAGATTTATTTATTGATTTTAGAGGTGGGGAAGAGGCAGAGGGAGAGGGAGAGAGAAGCTCAAGCAGACCCTGCACTGAACGCAGAGCCCGAAGCTGGGCTCAATCCCCGACCCTGAGATCACGACCTGTGCCAAAACCAAGAGTCAGACGCTTAAAAGACTGCGCCACTCAGATGCCCCCCTTTTCTTAATTCTTGAAAAAGTTGAGCCATATATATAAATAAGAAGAAAGTGAGATGAGGAATTTCAGGTCTGATTCCAGTATCCCCAGGACTTAAAATTGTGTTTGACTTTTCCTTGTACTTGAGCGTACAAGGCTATGAAGCACTGTTAAACCTTTGAGTTCCAGCAACTTTTTTGTTTACATAGATTTTTCCTCTACTTGGCTGATATTGAATTAAGGGAAAACATTTTATTTTCCTTCCAACTCAGATTACTTCATTTTATTTATTTTATTTTAGTTATAACTTTAAAAATCATCTCTGATGAGAGAATATCAATTTATTTCATTTAAAGCTACAGATCTATACCCACAAGATATTATTCATGCTGTAGTAGAGAGAGAGCAGGAGTTGTTAATGATAAGTAGAGAAAGCTGACTGTATTTTAAAGGTCTGAAGTGTCATCAAAATGCCAATAAATGTAAATATAACAAGGCAGTATATAGCAAAATGTAAATATATTTTTTTTTATTTTTGCTACTCCATTGCTTGAACTCAGTCATTTAGTTAGCAAATTGTACATAGCTATATTATTGTCATTCCCCAAGTTTATTGTAATTAAACTTAACTGATGGTTAGGCCTGGGTTTTATTGAATGTCACATACCCATTGTAAAACATCAGTGCCTGGCAGGTAACAATTATTTTGTAAATGTTTATGTAATGAATTCTGTATTTGTTTCTAGGGCTTCCATAACAAATTACCACAAACTTGGTGGTTAACAATGACAAAATATATTCTATCTCAATTCTGGCAGCCAGAAGTCTGAAATCAAGCTATCACAGGGTTGGTTCCTTATGGAGGCTCTGAGAGAGAATCAGTTCTATGCCTTAAGCCTCGCTCTATTAGTTTCCTGGCAATTGTTGCCTTTCCTTGTAGAAATATCTCTCTGGTGGTAAACATTTTGCTCCAGTCTCTGCCCCCATCTTCACATCATCTCCTCCCCGTGTCTCTCTGTATGTCCTGTTCTATCTCCTGTAAGGACACTCATTGGATTTAGGGCCCATTCTAATCCATTATGATCTCATCTTGAGCTTTACATTAATCTCATCTGCAAAGACACTATTTTCAAGTAAGATCACATTCTGAGTTTCTGGGTGGGCATCAGTTTTTAGAGACTACCTACCATTCCATCTACTACAAATTTCACAATGAATTATTTTGGCTAAGCCATTTCTAACTCGCAGGGATTTTTTTCATAACTCTTTTCTGAGAAAGGAGACTAATTTAAAGTACTGAAATCTAGAAAATTCAAAATATATAGAGTATAAATTACATTGAATAATAAGGTAACAAAGAACTTTCTGATGCCTGAAGCAACAGCAATTGCAGAAAGTGTGAAACATGTCAACTGACATATATTGAGGACATAAAATGGAACAGGGAATGAGGTCTAGTAGTAAGACAATTCTTTAAAGATATTTGTCTCTTATCTAAACGATAAGGATGAGGATGATAGTGTTTAATAGAAGACTTCATGGGAAAAGGGAACCCATAAATAGATTCAATCTATTAAATGATAATATTATGTTTCAGAGAATATATATGTATATATATAATGGATATCTTTAGAAATTATATATAATAAATATATTTAGAGACAATATATAATAGATATATTCAGAGATTATACATAATGCATATACACATATCGCACATGTACACATAAACAACCTATTATGTTTCTCTGGAGAATCTTGACTGATACAAATATTGAATGAGGATTAGAGAGATGTTTATAATGTTTTTAGAACGGAGAGATATTTGATATAAACTGTTTTAAAATAATTTTTGTAGTGAACACTTGAAAAGAAAATGCAAATTTCCATTAATACATCCCTATGAAATCTAATGTGTAATCATAAAATAATAATAGGGATGCGTGGGTGGCTCAGTTGGTTAAGCACCTGATTCTTCTTGATTTTAGCTCAGGTCATGATCTCAGGGTCTTGAGATCAGTGGTGTCATCAGGCTCCCTGATCAGCAGGGTGGCTCCTGGAGGGTCTCTCTCTCCCTTTCCTTCTGTCCCTCCCCCTCCTCGCACCTGCTCTCTCTCTCTGCCTCTCCCTCTCTCTCTCTCTCTCTCTCTCTCAAATAAATAAATCTTTAAAATAATAATAATAATAATAATAAGAAGAAATAACTACTAGGAGCTTTTTATAGATTCAATACTGTTCTAAGTGTTCTATATAATTAAAACACTTAAATCTCATATCACCCCTAAGATGTAGGTACTATTATCACATATTCCTATCTTACAGATGAAGAAACTGAGGCAGAGTAGTTGCATAACTTATAAAGGCAAGGTTTTATAACTAGGAATTAACAGAGCCAGGCTCTGAACCCAGACATCCTGGTACCAAACCCCACATCCTTAAACACTTCTCAATAGAAGGGCTGTGCTCAACTGGAGAGGAGGCAGGTGGGTGAGAGTGTTCTATTCCTGATTTGAAAGGATACTGATTTATTTCATAGATGATACGTAGGGTTCTCTAGAGAAACAGAACCGATAGGATATATAGAGATATTCAGAAAGGATTTGTTAGGAGGAATTGTCTCAGGCAATTATGGAAGCTGAGCAGTCTCACGATCTGCTGTCTGTGAGCTAGAGGCCCAGGAAAACCAGTGGTGTAGTTCTAGTCCAAACCCAAAGGCATGGAAACCAGGGGAGCCAATGGTGTAAGTCCCACTCAAGAGTCTGGAGGCCTGAGAACCAGAAGTGCTAATATTCGAAGTCAGGAATAGATAGATGTTCCAGTTCAAACAGAGAGAAAATTTGCCCTTCCTCTGCCTTTCTGTTCTATTCAGGGTCTTAATGCACTGAATGATGTCCACCACATTGGGCAATCTTTATTCAGTCTGCAAATTCAAATACTATCCTCTTCCAGGAACACCCTAACAGAAACACCCATAAATAATGTTTTAGCAGCTATGTGGGTATCCCTTAGCCTAGTCAAGTTGACATAAAATTAACCATCACAAAAGGGGTCCCGTATAACTAGAAAGAGTGAAGAGGTTTTATAAAAGTACTGTAGGAAACAGGACGTTTACACATGGCTCTAGTGTTAACTGAAGTTTTAGAAGGAAGGATTATGGGGCACCTGGCTGCCTCAGTTGTTAAGTATCTGCCTTCAGCTCAGGTCATGATCTCAGGGTCCTGGGATCAAGCCCCGCATCGGGCTCCCTGCTTAGCGTGAAGCCTGCTTCTCCCTCTCCCACTCCCCCTGCTTGTGTTCCCTCTGTCGCTGTGTCTCTCTCTGTCAAATAAATAAAATCTTAAAAAAAAAAATTAAAAAAAAGAATGAAGGATTGAAGGCAGATACTCCTAGGAAAAGAGAATTATAAAAAGGATCTGAAGCAGTTGTCACTAATTTAATCTCCTGGAAGGTGACTCCACTATTATGACAATTTTTACAATAGATTAAACTCTACCAGTTTCAATGTTTTTCTCAAAAGAGACATGGATTTTGAGTACTTTTAAAGCTTGTCAAGAGAAATGATGTTAGAAATTATATAAATGCAACATTATGATGCAGTGAAGTTGGCTGGAGACACTCTCAAAATTAGAAAAATTTGGTTCCTATTGCAAAAGACTAGATAACTAAACGATGGTGTTGAACATGTAAAAGCCTGTGGGACATTCATCCATCACAATCTCTCATCTAGATTAGTCCTAAAGGAAAATTTCTGGTGGTCATAAAGAAAACTGTAAGTAGCAGATTCATCAGTATTGTAAGTTTCATGGCTGACTTTTAAAAATTGCTTTCCTAGAGACTCAGGAAAAAGAAGTTACTTGGCATATATTTGTTGAATACATAAATAAATTGCAAACTGCAACTGAAATTCCAGTGCCTCCTGGTAAAGGAAAAATCATACGTGCTGAAATCACATCAATGTAGTAAAGACAGTTGTTACAAGTGTAGTAAAACTCAAGGGCCTTAGTGCACTGTGCCAGGTGACCTTGAAGTGAGACCAGATAGTAGTGACAATATGATGCCCACCCTGTCTTTCAACTTTATTACCTTAATTTGGACTTAAAGAAGAGTGAAGGCATCTAGAGGGGAGACCTTGTTGACAGAAAGTCACGTGGGAAGCAATACTGCACAGTATTTAGTAGTGCAGGATTTAAATTTGGTTAAATTTGATTCTTAGCTCTCTTACTAGAAGGTAGTTTAGACAAGCCTCTTCCGTAATGTGTGGGTAACAAAGCCTCTCTTCAGAGGCATTCTGCCTAGATTCTACCTACCAAGGATTCTATGGTAGAATGAGAATGTGCTTTGAAGGTTTATGGCTTAAAACTCAAGAGCTGTGCATTCTTCTTTCTGCAAAGCTCATAGTTAAAGCTGGGTTTGAACAATTCAATACTTCATGTTAAAATAAATTCCAAAGGGCACTGGTGTGAAATGGACATAGTTCAATTCCTCATCACTATTCCCTACAAAAATATGACATCTCTAATATAAAGTACACAGACATTTTTTTTTAAGATTTTATTTATTTATTCATGAGAGACAGAGGAGGAGAGAGAGAGAGGGGGAGAGAGAGAGAGAGAGAGAGAGAGAGAGAGAAGCAGGCTCCCAAGGAACAGGGAGCCCAATGCGGGACTCGATCCCAGGACCCTGGGATCATGACCTGAGCCGAAGGCAGACGCTTAACCATCTGAGCCACCCAGGCGCCCACAGACATTTTTATTTATATTATTTTTGAAACTGTAATCATCACTAAAGTAAAAGGACTAGAACAGGGAAAAAAGGCCTACCTTTGGTATTGTGCATGATGTTTTATTTTACATTTTGCAGCACATACTTTCCTTACTTCAGATGGCATTAATGTGGGAAGAAATGAGCTTTATAGCACATGAATGACAAAAGGAAAGGCCATTTCATCCTGGACAGAAAAGAAATACTTGGAATTCAGCAAAACCTCATGAGGAGATCTACCAGGGGACAGATTAAAAAAAGTAGAATGAAACCTGGTATTCTCAGAGTTGTACTTGCAATGAAAACTCACACAAGATAACTCAGCTAAAAGAGTAAGTGAAGACACATGAAAAAATACTCCACATCTCTTGTCATTTGGGAAATACAAATCAAAACCACAGTGAGATACCACCTTACACCAGTGAGAATGGCTAAAATTAACAAGACAGGGAACAACAAATGGTGGTGAGGAGGTGGAGAAAGGGGAACCCTCTTACACTGTTGGTAAGAATGCAAGCTGGTATGGCCACTCTGGAAAACAATACGGAGGTTCCTCAAGAAGTTAAAAACAGAACTACCCTATAACCCGACAATTGCACTACTGGATATTTACCCCAAAGACACAGATGTAGTGAAAAGAAGGGGCACATACACCCCAATGTTCATAGCAGCAATGTCCACAATAGCCAAACTGTGGAAGGAGCTGAGATGTCCTACAACAGATGAATGGAGAAATAAGATATGGTATGTGTATACACATATACACATACCTACAATGGAATATTACTCAGCCATCAGAAGGGATGAGTACCTACCATTTACATCAATGTGGATGGAACTGGAGGGTATTATGCTAAGTGAAATAGGTCAATCAGAGAAAGACAATTATCATATGGTTTCACTCACATGTGAAATGTAAGAAATAGCACAGAGGATCATAGGGGAAGGGAGGGAAAACTGAATGGGAAGAAATTAGAGTGGGAGACAAACCATGAGAGACTATTCCTCCTGCCCACCCCTCCCCTATACAAACCCTAGTAATATAAACACTGTTGTCCCTAACTTCATCTACATGTATGAAAATGTTTCCAAAAATATATGCCTAGGGGTAAATTGCTACACCAAAGAATTTGTCCTTTATCTTTACTGAATATTGCCAAAATCTCATGAATATATTTTACCAATTTACCTCATACAACATTTTCCTCAGTGTATATTAACAAATTATTAAAATTATTCTTCTCACAGCCTTTCTCAATTGGGGTTTCTTATCTGAGTCACAGAACACAGAAAATGAAGTGAGTGATAATCTTCTCAATTCTCCCAAGGATGGAATATAACTAGTACCATTCTAAATGAACTGGAGAGAAGTTAATTCATTACAAATGTTCAAGGCCTGAAGGGATTATATCTTAACACTCTCCTGAACTCTGAAAAAGTTGTATCATGAGTGGTAAATGATAAAATGATATCCTATTGAAGAACTAATTTGCATTTTGCTCATTAGAAATGAGTTCCACTCCCTCAATTCCTATATATGCCAAGTTTTCAATTAGGCCTAAACACTACCTACCTTAAATATCAAATAATACTTCTTTCACCATCAACCCTACTCCAACTTCACCTGCTCGTCTTTTTTTTTCATTATACTCCTCCATATAGATTCCCATATGCATCTCTATTTCAAATGTATTTCAAAATGCATTTTTCCTAATTTTACTAAATCTATTTTTTTCACATTTCAGTATACCTCAATTAACAATGTCTCTTAAAATTAATTGCGAAATAGAAATTTTATGTTTTCAGAGGATAAATATAACTAAATAGATGTTATGTCTCACTAATTAGAAAACCGAGGAAATATAGGACAATAAAACACATGGATACTTATTTTATATAAAGCAATCATTTCAGTTAATCTAAATAAGTATACTTATATGGTTTATAATTAATTTAAATAAGTATACTTATATGATTGTTGGCATATATATACACTCTATCTATCTTTCAATCATCTCTATATAAAGAGAGAGATCTGTATTTTAAGGCAAAAAAGAATAGTTATTGAATCTTGGAATAAGCATATCTTTGTAATTCTACGTGCAGACTTTAATATTTAAAAAAAATAGACATGACTTTAAGAATTCTTTATGCCAAAAAATCATTAACAAAATTAATAAAAATACAGTATGAGAAGTCATTTCATACTACAGGATAAATGAAGTGTTAATTCCTGTAATAGTTCTTGTATTCTTAAAAAACAAGTAGAAAAAGGCCCATATGAGGACAAAGGTAGAGGGCAGCCATCTACAAGCTGGGATGATAGCTCCCACCAGAATTCAAAATTGTTGGCACTTTTGTTATGAACCTCTAGCCTCCAGAACCATGAAAAAATCAATGTCTGTTATTTAAACCCCCCGTCTGTGGTATTTTGTTTTGGCAGCCTGAGCTGACTAACACACTTATAGACACTTTAAATGTATTGGATAAATCATCTTCATTCCTGTTGTTTTTTTTTTAATCACTGAATTCAAAATAATGGGATGTTTACTAAACCTAATTAGTAGTAGCCAATAGTGTAAAAATCGACATGATGGGGTGCCTGGGTGGCTCAGTCCGTTAAGCATTCAACTCTCGATCTCAACTCAGGTCATGGTCTCAGGATCCTGGGATTGAGCCCCGAGTTGGCCCCTGTGCTCAGCGGGGAGGCTGCTTGGGATTCTCTCTCCCTCTCCCACTACCCCTCCCCCCGCTCTCTTTCAAATAAATAAATCTTTAAAAAAAATAAAGATAACATGAAGATGGCTGCTAAAATCATATTATCATTGTTCTGAAAGTTATGTTAAAAACAGTTTTAAAAAGCTAAGAAAAACAAATAAAATGTATTCTTCAAAGACCAATAATATTTTACACATGATATTCACTTTAAAAAAAGGAACTATCTATAATAAAACTAATGAAAACTAGTTTTGTAATACAGTTAAAAATTATATATTGAGAAACTTACTGGTTTCTAAGCAAATAATAGAAATATAAAGGAAAAAAGTTCAGAGATAAACATTTTAAAATAATTCAAAATAAAATTAACAAACCTACAGGGAATTTAGGAGGAAACCTCAAATTTTTAACAAAGTACCTAAAAAACTTTGAATAAATGAAGAAAGCACAAAGGTTTCCTCTAGTTTTACAGGTTTTTTTTTTCTTTCTTAATATCTCTACTTAAATTGTGCGCATGTGTGTGTGCATGGGTAAATTACTCAAACACTTCATTAAATTACTAACAGTAGTTTATACTCCTTGAATATATTTGGGGCAACTTAAAAATGTTCTTTTCCAAACTTTTAACATTCAAAATGAATGCTTATGAGTACAATGTTGACTTAAATTCACCAATAACCTGTAAAAATGTGCAAAAGACACAGCTGCTCTGCAAAGTATCAAGCCTGCATTGCATATTTTCCAGTGATTCCGAACAACTTAAGAAAACATTGCTTTTTCCTGCTTTGAGTATACACTTTCTCAAGGCAAAGAACATATTTTAAAAATGTATGGTATGCTATACAATATGTTGTATATATATAAACATACAGTTGGTTATAGATTGATTTAGGTTGACAATTGGCAATTTAATGGATCATTTTTCAGACAGCCCAAACACTCCTTTAGCAATTCAGTAGCATCCAGAGACAGGATACTTTTTTTCCCCCACTCTTTTTTCTAATGCAACTTCTACCTCACTTTTTGACTCCGCCCATATATTTTTATGCCAGTTTCTGATATGAGTGACCATATGGCATCTCCTAAATTGAAACACTTTATGAAGTTATAACACTAATATTTTAAAAGGTCATCTTATAAAAATGTGACTTAACTTCACCATTTCCTGCAATTGTAGATACTTTTACTTACAGTATATTGAAAAATATCCTTTGAAATATAGCAATTTCAATAACATGATGGACATGTTTTAATAAAAGTGAAATGACAGAACTGGACACATATTGTTAATAAAATAAATCAGTCAAAAATGTCTAATAGCAATTAGACTTTATTTTAAATTCATGTAGGTGAATGACCTTACAATGTGTATATGGTATTGTCCTTACACAACATACCTCATAATTCTCTGGTATAATATTTACGTAATATTTCATATATTATGTTATTCTGGGTGAGGTAATTCATTTTTATTTGAATCCTTCCTCAGTGATAACACATTTTCTCTCCGACTCTCCTCTCTCTTTCTCCCTCTTCCTCCTCCTGTATACATTTATAAACTATCTCCCATTTACACAAATTTCCTTGAGGTCAAAGATTACTCCATTTTCTAACTCTAGTTCACAGCACAATGTGCCATGTTAATATAAAGTAATCAGTAAATATTTGTTGAGTTCAACTGTACTCCATTTATTTAGAACTGATGTTGTGGTATAGGTATTTGGAGCTTGAGATTAAACTTAATTCATCATATCTGAAAGGCTAATAAGAGATAAACAGTATACATTTCTTCTGGCTCAATTCTTGTAGCTCACATATTAGCCATAGAAAAGGGAGAGGAACCATGAATAAAAACCATAAGAATGCATGATATGAGTTTATTTTGCCATACTCTCTAAATTCAATTCAACAAAATTAGAATACAGTGGAATTACAGTGGAATACAGTAGAAAGTGGAATATTCTATTCCACCTTGCACTGACTTCGACAACTTGATATGTAGCTACTCAGTAAATGCTGTTGAAGGGATAATAAATTAAAAAACTTCTGAGAATGTAGATTTGGGTTACTGAATAATTGGACTTGCATATGGGAAAGGAGAGATGCCACTGTTAAATGAAGCATCCTAGGAGACAAGGCCTATAAGAATAAAAATACATTAGATTTGAAGTGTAGAAATCAGCTAATGACTGGCTAGTTATATATCAAAAGGCCAATCTCCATTTTACAATAATAATATATTTCTTATCGTCTTACCAATGTAATTGTTTCTTTCTAGTCATCAAAATTTATTATGGTATATTTTATAGACATACACATTTTTTAATTTTTTAAATTCTATGCTTTTATTTATTTTTTATTTAAATTCAATTAGCCAACATATAGTACATCATTAGTTTCAGATATAGTGGTCAATAGTTCATCAGTTGCTTATAGTACCCAGTATGCTCTACCTTTTTAAATCTCCTTTTGAATTTTCATATTTTGATTTACAATTATTAATAGACTTTTTATCTATTGGGCAATATGTATTCTTTTTTATTGTGGAAAAATGCATACTAAAATTTACCACTTAAACCGTTTTTAAATGCACAGTAAAACAGTGCTAACTATATGCAGACTGTTGCACAACAGATCTGTAACGTTTTCATATTTCAAAACAAATTTTCTACCCATTGAACAGTCACCTCTCTTTACCCCTCTTTCGCCCCTGGCAAACACCACTCTACTTCTGTTTCTAAGAGGTTGACTACTTTAGATACCTCAGATAAAGGAAATCATGCAATATATATATATTTTTTTTTTACTGTCATTATTTCACTTAGCATAATGGCCTCCAGATTCATCCATGTTGTAGCATACGAGAGGATGAACTCCTTTTTAAAGCTGAACAATATTCCATTATAAGTATATGCCACATTTTCTGTATATATTCATCCATTGATGGGCATTTAGGTTACTTCCACATCTTCGCTATTGTGAATAATGTTGCAAGGAATATCAGAGCAGATAGCTCTTAGAAATAGTGATTTCACTTCCTTCAATTAAATACCCAGAAGTGGGGTTGCTGGGTTAAATGGTAATTGTATTATTAACTTTTTGAGGAACTACTTCTTATATAGTTTTTCTTTCTTTTTTTTTTTTTAAGACTTATTTATTTCTTTGAGAGAGAGAGAAAGAGAGCACAGCAGGGGGAGCAGCCGAGGGAGAGGGAGAAGTAGGCTCCCTGCTGAGCAGGGAGCCTGATGTGGGGCTCGATCTCAGGACCCTAGGATAATGACCTGAGCTGAAGGCAGATGCTTAACTGACTGAGCCACCCAGGTGCCCCTACAGTTTTTCACAGAGAATGCACCATTTCACATTCCCATCAACGGTGAATAAGGGTTCCAATTTCTCAGCATCCTCTCCAAAACTTGTTATTTTGTTTTTTTTTGTTTTGTTTTGATAGTGACCATCCTAAGATGTGTGAGGAGATATCTCACTGTGGTTTTGATTTGCATTTCCTAGTGATAGGAAACATCTTTTCATATTTTTTTGACCATTTGTATATATTCACTGGAAAAATGCCTACTCAAATCCTGGGGCCATTTTTTTTAAATCAGTCATTTAGTTTTTTTGGTTGTTGTTATTAGGTTGTAGGAATTTCCTATATTTTGGATCTTTACCCCTTATGTATGGTTTTCAAATGTCTTCTCCCCTTCCAAAGGTTGCATTTTTACTCTGTTGATTACTTCCTTTGCCATGCAGAAGTTTTAGTTTTATATAGTCCCATTTTTTTTTATTTTTGCTTTTGTTGCCTGTGATTTTGATGTCATATACTCAAGAAATCATTGCTAAATCCAATGTCATGAAACTTTCCCCTATATTTTCTCTTTGGAGTTTTATACTTTCAGGTCTTATGATTAGGTCTTTAATCCATTTTGAGTTAATTTTTTGTTTGGAATCTTGGTAGTCCCATATTTCTGGCTCTGAATATCACTCTACCATTATAACAGGGGATGGAGATCTTTCTTTCCCATTATAATCCACGCCAACCAGCTGATGTAACACCAAATATTATGTTTTCTTACTATTCTATTCTATTTGTTTTCCTTTTGATAAATTTGTATTTTCCTTTTTCTTTTTTAAAATTTAGATCTGCTTCATTCCAAAGCACTGTTAGATTTACCATTATATATATATATATTTTTTTTTCCCCAGGAGAATTCTACTATACATTTATTTTAATTTTTTATTGTTATGTTAATCACCATATATTACATAATTGGTTTTGGTATAGTGTTCCATGATTCATTGTTTGTTCATAACACCCAGTGCTCCATGCAGAATGTGCCCTCTTTAATACCCATCACCAGGCTAACCCATCCCCCTACCCTCCTCCCCTCTAGAAACCTCAGTTTGTTTTTCAGAGTCCATCATCTCTCCTGGTTCGTCTTCCCCTCTGACTTACTCCCCTTCATTCTTCCTCTCCTGCTATCTTCTTCTTTTTCTTTTTTCTTAAAATATGTTGCGTTATTTGTTTCAGGTCTGTGATTCAACAGTCTTACACAATTCACAGCGCTCACCGTAGCACATATCTTCCCCAATGTCTATCACCCAGCCACCCCCTCCCTCCCACCCCCGACCACTCCAGCAACCCTCAGTTTGTTCCTGAGATTAAGAATTCCTCATATCAGTGAGGTCATATGATACATGTCTTTCTCTGATTGACTTATTTCACTCAGCATAACACCCTCCAGTTCCATCCACGTCCTTCAAATGGCAAGATCTCATTCCTTTTGATGGCTGCATAATATTCCATTGTGTATATATACCACTTCTTCTTTATCCATTCATCTGTCCATGGACATCTTGGCTCTTTCCACAGTTTGGCTATCGTGGACATTGCTGCTATAAACATTGGGGTGCACGTACCCCTTCGGGTCCCTACATTTGTATCTTTGGGGTAAATACCCAGTAGTGCAATTGCTGGATCGAATGGTAGCTCTAATTTCAACTGTTTGAGGAACCTCCATACTGTTTTCCAGAGGGGTTGCACCAGCTTGCATTCCCACCAACAGTGTAGGAGGGTTCCCCTTTCTCCACATCCCTGCCAACATCTGTCGTTCCCTGACTTGTTAATTTTAGCCATTCTGACGGGTGTGAGGTTGTATCTCATTGAGGTTTTGATTTGGATTTCCCTGATGCCGAGCGATGTTGAGCACTTTTTCATGTGCCTGTTGGCCATTTGGATGTCTTCTTTGGAAAAATGTCTGTTCATGTCTTCTGCCCATTTCTTGATTGGATCATTTGTTCTTTGGGTGTTGAGTTTGATAAGTTCTTTATAGATTTTTGGATACTAGCCCTTTATCTGATATGTCATTTGCAAATATTTTCTCCCATTCTATCGGTTGTCTTTTGGTTTTGTGGACTGTTTCTTTTGCTGTGCAAAAGCTTTTTATCTTGATGAAATCCCAATAGTTCATTTTTGCCCTGGCTTCCTGTGCCTTTGGTGATGTTTCTAGGAAGAAGTTGCTGTGGCTGAGGTCGAAGAGGTTGCTGCCTGTGTTCTCCTTTAGGATTTGGATAGACTCCTGTCTCACGTTTAGGTCTTTCAACCATTTGGAGTCTATTTTTGTGTGTGGTGTAAGGAAATGATCCAGTTTCATTCTTCTGCATGTGGCTGTCCAATTTTCCCAACACCATTTGTTGAAGAGACTGTCTTTTTTCCACTGGACATTCTTTCCTGCTTTGTCAAAGATAAGTTGACCATAGAGTTGACGGTCCATTTCTGGGCTCTCGATTCTGTTCCATTGATCTATGTGTCTGTTTTTGTGCCAGTACCATACTGTCTTGATGATGACAGCTTTGTAATAGAGCTGGAAGTCTGGAATTGTGATGCCGCCAGCTTTGCTTTTCTTTTTCAATATTCTTCTAGCTATTCGGGGTCTCTTCTGGTTCCATACAAATTTTAGGATTATTTGTTCCATTTCTTTGAAAAAAGTGGATGGTATTTTGATGGGGATTGCATTGAATGTGTAGATTGCTCTAGGTAGCATTGACATCTTCACAATGTTGGTTCTCCCAATCCATGAGCATGGAACGATTTTCCATTTCTTTGTGTCTTCCTCAATTTCTTTCCTGAGTATTTTATAGTTTTCTGAGTACAGATCCTTTGCCTCTTTGGTTAAATTTATTCCTAGGTATCTTATGGTTTTGGGTGCAATTGTGAATGGGATCGACTCCTTGATTTGTCTCTCTTCTGTCTTGTTGTTGGTGTATAGGAATGCCACTGATTTCTGTGCATTTATTTTATAGCCTGCTACTTTACTGAATTCCTGTATGAGTTCTAGCATTTTGGGGTGGAGTCTTTTGGGTTTTCCACATACAGCATCATATCATCTGCAAAAAGTGAGAGTTTGACTTCCTCTTTGCCAATTTGGATGCTTTTGATTTCTTTTTGTTGTCTGATTGCTGTGGCTAGGACTCCTAATACTATGTTGAATAACAGTGGTGATAGTGGACATCCTTGCCACGTTCCTGACCTTAGGGGAAAAGCTCTCAGCTTTTCCCCATTGAGAATGATATTCGCTGTAGGTTTTTCGTAGATGGCTTTTATGATATTGAGGTATATACCCTCTATCCCTATACTCAAGAGTTTTGATCAAGAAAGGATGCTGTACTTTGTCAAATGCTTTTTCTGCATCTATTGAGAGGATCCTATGATTCTTGTTCTTTCTTTTGTTAATGTATTGTATCACATTGATTGATTTGCGGATGTTGAACCAGCCTTGCAGCCCAGGGATAAATCCCACTTGGTCGTGGTGAATAATCCTTTTAATGTACTGTTGGATCCTATTGGCTAGTATTTTGGTGAGAATTTTTGCATCCATGTTCATCAAGGATATTGGTCTGTAATTCTCCTTTTTGATGAGATCTTTGTCTGGTTTTGGGATCAAGGTAATGGTGGCCTCATAAAATGAATTTGGAAGTTTTCCTTCCATTTCTACTTTTTGGAACAGTTTCGGGAGAATAGGTATTAATTCTTCTTGAAATGTCTGATAGAATTCCCCTGGGAAGCCATCTGGCCCTGGGCTTTTGTCTCTTGGGAGATTTTTGATGACTGCTTCAATTTCCTTAGTGGTTATAGGTCTGTTCAGGTTTTCTATTTCTTCCTGGTTCAGTTTTGGTAGTTGATACATCGCTAGGAATGCACCCATTTCTTCCAGGTTATCTAATTTGCTGGCATAGAGTTGCTCATAATATGTTCTTATAATTGTTTGCATTTCTTTGGTGTTGCTTGTGATCTCTCCTCTTTCATTAATGATTTTGTTGATTTGGGTCATTTCTCTTTTCTTTTGGATAAGTCTGGCCAGGGGTTTATCAATCTTGTTAATTCTTTCAAAGAACCAGCTCCTAGTTTCGTTGATCTGTTCTACTGTTCTTTTGGTTTCTATTTCATTGATTTCTGCTCTGATCTTTATTATTTCTCTTCTCCTGCTGGGTTTAGGCTTTATTGGCTGTTCTTTCTCCAGCTCCTTTAGGTGTAGGGTTAGATTGTGTATTTGAGACCTTTCTTGTTTCTTGAGAAAAGCTTGTATTGCTATATACTTTCCTCTCAGGACTGCCTTTGCTGTATCCCAAAGATTTTGGACAGTTGTGTTTTCATTTTCATTGGTTTCCATGAATTTTTTTAATTCTTCTTTAATTTCCTGGTTGACCCATTCATTCTTTAGTAGGATGCTCTTTAGCCTCCATGTATTTGAGTTCTTTCCGACTTTCCTCTTGTGATTGAGTTCTAGTTTCAAAGCATTGTGGTCTGAAAATATGCAGGGAATGATCCCAAACTTTTGGTACTGGTTGAGACCTGATTTGTGACCTAGGATGTGATCAATTCTGGAGAATGTTCCATGGGCACTAGAGAAGAATGTGTATTCCGTTGCTTTGGGATGGAATGTTCTGAATATGTCTGTGAAGTCCATTTGGGTCCCATGTGTCATTTAAAGTCTTTATTTCCTTGTTGATCTTTTGCTTAGATGATCTGTCCATTTCAGTGAGGGGGGTGTTAAAGTCCCCCACTATTATTGTATTGTTGTCAATGTGTTTCTTTGCTTTTGTTATTAATTGCCCTATATAATTGGCTGCTCCCATGTTCGGGGCATAGATATTTACAATTGTTAGATCTTCTTGTTGGATAGACCCTTTAAGTAGGATATAGTGTCCTTCCTCACCTCTTATTACAGTCTTTGTTTTAAAATCTAGTTTGTCTGATATAAGGATTGCGACCCCAGCTTTCTTTTGGTGTCCATTAGCATGGTAAATGGTTTTCCACGCCCTCACTTTCAATCTGGGGGTGTCTTTGGGTCTAAAATGAGTCTCCTGCAAACAGCATATGGATGGGTCTTGTTTTTTAATCCAATCTGCTAGCCTGTGTCTTTTGATTGGGGCATTGAGCCCATTTACATTCAGGGTAACTATTGAAAGTTATGAATTTAGTGCCAGTGTATTGCCTGTAAGGTGACTGTTACTGTATGTTGTCTGTGTTCCTTTCTGATCTTTGCTGCTTTTAGGCTCTCTCTTTGCTTAGAAGACCCCTTTCAATATTTCTTGGAGGGCTGGTTTCGTGTTTGCAAATTCCTTTAGTTTTTGTTTGTCCTGGAAGCTTTTTATCTCTCCTTCTATTTTCAATGACAGCCTAGCTGGATATAGTATTCTTGGCTGCATATTTTTCTCGTTTAGTGGTCTGAAGATATCTTGCCAGTCCTTTCTGGCCTGCCAGGTCTCTGTGGATAGGTCTGTTGCCAATCTAATATTTTTACCATTGTAGGTTACATATCTCTTCTCCCAAGCTGCTTTCAGGATTTTCTCTTTGTCTCTGAGACTCGTAAGTTTTACTATTAGATGTTGGGGTGTTGACCTATTTTTATTGATTTTGAGAGGGGTTCTCTGTGCCTCCTGGATTTTGATGCCTGTTTCCTTCCTCACATTAGGGAAGTTCTCTGCTATTATTTGCTCCAATATACCTTCTGCCCCTCTCTCTCTTTCTTCTTCTTCTGGGATCCCAATTATTCTAATGTTGTTTCGTCTTATTGAATCACTTATCTCTCGAATTCTGCCCTCGTGATCCTGTAGTTGTTTCTCCCTCTTTTTCTCAACCTCTTTACTTTCCATCATTTGGTCTTCTATATCGCTGATTCTCTCTTCTGCCTCATTTATCCTAGCAGTTAGTGCCCCCATTTTTGATTGCACCTCATCAATAGCCTTTTTGATTTCGACTTGGTTAGATTATAGTTCTTTTATTTCTCCAGAAAGGGTTTCTCTAATAACTTCCACGCTTTTTTCAAGCCCAGCTAGTATCTTTAAAGTCATGATTCTGAACTCTAGGTCTGACATCGTACTAATGTCCGTATTGAGTAGGTCCCTGGCTGACGGTACTACCTCTTGTTCTTTTTGCTGAGGTGATTTTTTTCGTGTTGTCATTTTGTCCAGAGGAGAATAGATGAATGAGAGAACAAAATGCTACAACGTCCCCAGCAAATATACTGTATACAAATCAGAAAAGACCTTCCAGTAAGTGGTCGCTTCTCTGTTCCGATATTTGTTGCTACTCTCCTCTTTGATCTCCTGTTGAGTTCGTAGGTTTTCAGAATGGTTTGATCCCTATTCAGCTGAATTCCTGAGACCAGACGAAATCTAGGTCTCCTACTCCTCCGCCATCTTGCTCCGCCCCCCAGATTTACCATTATATTTTATTCTTCATGTTTCTATTTTAGGAAATTTGTAACCAAGGTTCTCAAGAGATACCATTTCCATTTCCTTGCACACCTATAGTGATTAGCTGTTTCAACCTTTATGTGAGTATAAAATTTAGATCCCTAAGAGTAAACTGTGATCCACTGAAAGGGGTTATTTTAAGTTATTAAATTTTTTTACCTAAGTAATATTTAGAAACTCCCATCACTTTTCCTTAACCATTAGCCATGAAAGTTTTTTTTTCTTTTGCTTTAAAGTCTCAAGAGTAGAGACTGCCTCTGCCTTAGGAATGGCTGAAAAAGGCTCATCCTATGTGATGCTCTGAAGACATACCTGTTCTCTTCTAAGGACCAAAGTGATTCTTGCTTATAGTAGAAATGACTGACATTGAAAATTATAGCTTTTATTCTTAGGGTAAGTAAATTTTTGAGATCCCTCTCTCTTTTCTCTCTCTCCCTCCTAGATAGATTGATAGATAGACAGACAGACAGACAATGTATTACAATGTAGGCATACAAACTCCAAGTGTGTGTGTGTGTGTATGTGTGTGTGTACACTTATAAAGTAATACAAATGCATAATTTCTCAGGACAAAAATTAAGATATTAAAAGAATACCAGGCAGCCACCTCATGCTTTCCATCCTTCTCTTTTGTAACTTATAAGTGATCTCTGGAGAAACTGAATGGCATAGGAGTTGTGTACTATGACTTTCAAAACCATCTCTTTTTGCAGGTAACTCAGAGATTGCAGCAAAGATTGCTTTAGGTTTTCTAGCAATTTCTGTTTCATGTTTATGCATGAAATAGGAAATGCATAATAGGAACTCATCTGTTTTGATGATACTTATTCCATTTAGGACAAATCTAAACTCAGAAATAAATCATTCTTACACAAAGCCAACTTTGGTTATATACAAGCTGAAGGAGATCTAATCAACAAATCCACTGAACCATAAGAAATTTAAGTGTGACACAAAGCAAGCAGAGATGAACATATTATTGTAGGGCTGAGTCATTATTGAAATATTAAAGTCTTTTATGAGTATGTTTACCAAGTCTCTGAGAAAACACTCTTTTCCTATTTCTCAAAAGATGCACACATCCTCAGTCAGCGGTTCATCATTCAATAATCACTTTGGACCATGGTTCATAAATCTAAAACCAAGTCATCAGTACTATCCCATAAAACACCAGTGACATTTTCCCTCTATCAGTTTTAGGGAGAAACAAAATATTTCCCAGATAACTAAACCCTTTATGTTATGACTATGATTTCCTAGTCTCTTCAGGCAGAAAGCCTATATTCTACACTTTACCTATTGGCATTCTTCTTAAACTCCTAAGTGCTTCATTTCAGTTAGCCAAAAAATAATTTCCTATCCTCCAGTGGAAAACACTTTCCTCTGATGAATTCATTTCATCTAGCTAAATTCAAAGTAGTAAACATTTGTCTCTTTTCACCCGTTTTCTGGAGCAACTCAGAGAATGAGGTATGTTATGATAACCTGTCAAGACTCATTGTCTGAAAAGGGCCAAATTGTTCTGGTAGTTTTGAGGATGACATGCAAGAACTCTAACAAGATATTTCATTCATTTTGTCACTTTCGTTAATAACACTTTGTTGACTGCTGATATCTAAATTGTGCCTACTATTGCTCCATTATCAAGAGATAATGTCTGCATCCTCAGTTTGTTTCTCAGAGTCCATAGTCTCTCATAGTTCATCTCCCCCTCCGATTCCCCCCCTTCATTTTTCCCTTCCTACTATCTTCTTCTTCTTCTTCTTCTTCTTCTTCTTCTTCTTCTTCTTCTTC
>NW_027397086.1:25672838-25688732 GCF_003265705.2 Callorhinus ursinus | reverse complement strand
TCTTCTTCTTCTTCTTCTTCTTCTTCTTCTTCTTCTTCTTCTTCTTCTTCTTCTTTTTTTTAGCATATAATGTATTATTTGTTTCAGAAGTACAGGTCTAAGAGGGCACATATTGAATGGAGCACTGGGTGTTATATGCAAACAATGAATCATGGAACACTACATAAAAAACTAATGATGTAATGTACGGTGATTAACATAACATAATAAAATTAAAAAAAAGAGATAATGTCTGCAAAAGAACTGTTCTAGGTATCTGGAATGCCTGCAATAAAGGGAGAATGACATCTCCTTCCCCAAATGGAAAATTCTAAATTATTGGATGTACTGGAAATATCCTAAAAACTGGAAACAGGAGATTTGCAATAGTTTGTTTGAAGGCAATGATGAATAAAACAAAACTGCATCTTACTTGTTCAGATCATTCAGTAGACTTTTTATACTAGTATTACAATATATTGTCATTGTCCATTCTCTTATATATCACCCCCAAAACCACTAACTGTAAGATATGGAGGGCAGGGATAATATCTCATCCTCTCTTGAATTTGCAGAAATTGGTAAGACACTAATACCTAAACCATGGTCATTACATAATAGTGTAATACATCCATATTGGTGTGATAAATGTATTTTCCTTTTCTTCCTCTTTTCATATCATACTTAAGGTTATGTAAAGCATTCTTCAAGTCATTCTAGGAATGATTCACTCTCTGTTTCAGCCTAAGAAGTTAAAACATAGGTAAGCATTTTTAGCTATTTTGTCAGGTGGTCTTCTTTGGACAAGCAGGGAAGTGATTTTTTTTTCCTTTTGTTCTTTTGTATAAGTGTGTGTGTGCGCGTGTGTGTTGTTTATTTGTTTGTTTGTTGTAAGAAGGCTTAATATTGGACCTATCTTCTTGACATATTTTTAAGTTCACAATAGGGTGCTGTCAACTATATGTACTATGCTGTACGGCAGATGTCTAGAACTTAATTCATTGGTGTAACAGAACTTTTATACCCACTGAAAAAGCAATTCTTATGAACCATGTTTAACATTTTACTTCCAAAATGCCCAAAAAAATAACCCTTGAACATTTATTATATATCAAGCACTAGCTATGGACACTCTTTATATTAAATTATATTTAATTCCCACAACAGCCATAAGCAGTAGTTATAATTAATTATTTAAAGTTATGATCAGATGTAATAAAGTTTTAAATTCTAGAGCTGTGAAAAAATAACTCATATAGATAAATTCTCAGATATGAAACAGTTATAAACAGATTTCTGGCTTCATATACTTTCACACACATGTAGAAAAAATATAGATCTACTGCAAACATCAAAACTTGGGTACATCGTAAGTATGAATCTTATTCCTTCAAGAATTAAGGAACACTCAGAAGAGCAGTTGTAGAAATCTATATCCATATGTACTCTACAAAAGCCTGCATTTAATTTAAAAATTTCTCATTCTGTATTGTTGAAGAGTTATAAAAGGAGCACTTCTGTTTTGTAGGTAATTATGTGACAAATTAATGATAGAGGCTTTATGACCATCCTCTTGGAAGAAATAAATAAATGCATACAAATAACTGTTCACATATATTTTTGGAAATTAAACAGCTTATTTCTATCATTCGAAAATCTTTCAAGAAGGTGTGAATGGTATTTGACATTGTTATGGGAATTATTAAGATATAATGATTTTTCATAGTCACTACAGGGTAAATCTATATCCAGGTACTTGTATTATAATAACCATTCTGTAAGGCTGCATATCATTCCCTTACAAAGAAATTTAAGAACAGTTTTAGCTAAGATTAAGAATTTTGAGCCATCATTAGTAATCTAATTCAATTGTCTGTCTCTCCTTATTTTTAAGATGAAGATGTTATAGTGGATCAGTGTTTTAAGACTGCAATATATGACCTGCATCTGGGCTACAGATTTTGTTTGATAATCTCTGACCAGTATTTTAATTTAAGTGATAAGCTAGAATGTATTGAAATTAGAATCGAATAGAATGAAAATGAAAGTATGGTTCATGTATAACAAGCATAATTTTTATAATAAACTTTTTTTCATATTCATATATTTATATGAGTATACTGGTCAAGACAAATAAAAAGTATATTGTTGTTGTGGGTCATGATCAAAATTTTCCAAATCACTGGTTTTTGTGAAGAAATTCTTTTGAGAATCAGATGAAATTTATGCATATACATTTCCATACCAATGAATTATTTTTTCCCAGAGGTCTTCCATGGATTAATCCCTTTTTGAACTGAGAAATGCAGGTCAAGTCACCATAGAGTATATGTGTCCTAATTGCTTTTCTAGCTTTAAATGTTCTAACAATGGTACTTTTGAAGTTATGAAATAGTCTAAGGAGGAGACAGGTGTCAGATAAAAACCATTCATTATAATGAAAATAAAGAAGGGAAAAAAAACCCTGGAATTTCAGCTGAAATGGGCTTAGACTGACTTAAGTTGGGAGGTGATGAAAATGTAGCTGAGCTGAAGAAATAATATATCTAGGAAATGTGTAGTGAGGAGGGTATAAATGTGGGGCCAATGTAGGTTGATGAGAAACCAGTCACCTTTATTCAATACCTATATATCAAGCTACACTATACATTAATAACATAAGAACTAAAAACTATTGATATATCAATGAAGAAAAGAGTTAAAAATTCCCCTTTGTGAGGGCGCCTGGGTGTCTCAGTTGGTTAAGTGTCTGACTTCTGCTCAGGCCCTGATCTCAGGGTCCTGGGACTGAGCCCTGTGCCAGGCTCCACGCTCAGCGGGGAGTTGGCTTGTCTCTCTGCCCCTCCCTACATTCATGCTTGCTTTCTCTCTCTCTCTCTCTCAAATGAATAAATAAAATCTTAAAAAAAAAATCCCCTTTGTGGAGCGTGTGTTCTAGTGGGACCTGCGGAGAAAAGCTGTATGTAAAAACTATTTTGTAGTTGAGAGCTGATAAGGCAGGCATACAGATTGTAGTAAGATGGATTTATGGATACAGTACTATGAACCAGAGAAGTTTGAATTAATTTGTTAACTTTAACAAGAAATAAAGGAAAAGACAGAGTTTGTTTGCAAACACCTAACATCAAGGTAAGAAAACAATGAAAAAAATTTAAAGATTTATTCATTTTTTTTTTAGGGAGAAAGAAAGAGAGAGAGAGAGCATGAGGGAGGAGGACAAAGGGAGAGGGAGAACCCTCAAGCAGACCCTGAGACCATGACCTGAAGCTAAATCAAGAGTCAGCTGCTCAACCAACTGAGCCACCCAGGCGCCCTGAAAAATTTTTGATATAATCAAACTATCATTTTTGTTTTACACATAACATTAAAATCTTCCCTCAGAGTGTAATTGCATTTTTATCCTACAACATTGAAAGTTAGGTGAAAAAAAAAGTCTTGGGGAAACCTAAATACTACTTTGGAGAAAAGACAATATAATTAATTATCTATCTGACAGAAAGACCAATAGCTATATCTAAATCTACATAAACCAAAGGAAAAGAAACCTGGCTAAAATAAGAATGAAAAACAAAATTTTCAAGGTGCATGTCAAGTATGTAATTTTCAAATAACAAATGGATTTATTGATTATTTTAACCCTCTATAAGACATCTCAGACATTCTGTTAATATACACATATGCAGACAAAAAAATATTTCTTACAATTTGGATTAAGTTTTTCAATAATGCCAAAATGGTCTAGTCAGTAAGAAAAAAAATAAAAAATTAGTTTTCAACTCCCAGAAAATATTGTCATGCTATATAAATGTCATGTATATTCACATACTTTTTAAATATTTTATGTATAGAATGGAAAATCTAGTATTTTCAGCAAAAATGAAATCATTTTACAAATATAAACTAGAAAAAAACACTTTAGAACAATTAGACATCTGTGGTACTGTTTGTTTTCTCATTATATTCCTTTTTAAAAAGTTAACCACAAAACTTTGCATATTTGATGTAACACAATTCATCAGATGTAATTATTTTAGCATTTTACTGAATTCTATTACAGTTTTAGAATAATGGATGCTAATTTTTGCACTTGAGAACAATTTAAGTAAATCAGATATTTTATAAAAGTAAACAACTATCATTTATTTATATTCACTCTAATTTTTCATCTTTGAATAAAGATAGGCTAAACATATACCCATACCAACCCTTATATTCATATCAACCCCTCTCTGCTGTGTGATACCATTTCTTACACTTCAAATTAGAAATATATTTATATATTTATTTTCATGTATAGACTATCACCTGCTAGATGGCAAAAAACATATCTTTTAAGTCATTTTTTATTGGTTTAGCTTTTATTGTTGTTCTTTTAAAATTGCTGTAAATTTGTTGTGGCTTCTTTGAAAAATGAGTAACATGTTTGAGAAAACCTCAGCTATCCTCCCTTGAATTCTGGGAAACAACTGTTAAAATTTAATTAACTCTTGAAAAATATAGTTTTCTTATTTCTACTATTCCATTCTGTAAAATGAGCATGTTTAACTTGTATAAGAACAATATCATTCATTTTTATTATTTAAACTTTAATGTATTAATTTTAATATCATATTATATTTTTATAGATAACTTTTCTAAGTGGGTACAGGAAAACTCCTATTCAGCATGAATGTATTATTTTTTTTTTGAACCAGAATTCTATAGTCAACTCCTTACTCAAGGTTAATCCCCAAGAAGGAGTTCTCAGTGCTTCTTGGATGGATAAAAAAATTCAGGAAGAGACTTCTGTTGTTTGTAAGGTAACATTATGCAAAAACTTATGCTCAAACTAACGGGCTTCTTTTACTTTTACTCAGCACTTACCCTCATGAAACTATTACCCCCCTATTATTGAGTCTTGGGCATTCTGAAGAACATTAGACAAGAAATGGGAAGGGATACACTTATACACTATAATGCTGTTCTTTGTAGTTTATGTCTTGCCCTACCTAATCTCAATTTAATCCATACCATAACCCCGTGAATCATGTTTCCAAATTATGAAAATACTAACTTTACAATGCCCAATATTAACTTAAAGAAGTCTAATTCTGAACCTAAACACACTCAGATGGGTAGAAAGATTTTAAATGGTCACTTCCTCTATTCTCCTCATAAAATATCCTCAAGGCAGAGTAGTTGTGAAAGACCGACGCTGGACTGTAGCACGAATGATCTTTTATAAGTCAAATGATCACATCTCTGCTTAAAATCCTCCCGTGACTCTCATTTAGCTATTGGAGGACTGCATAAGAAATATCTCCTGCTATCTTTATGTTACATTGATTTCCATAATTTGTTCATCACTTACAACATCAATTGAAGCAGAAAATATCATTTAAAGTCATTAATAATATTGATAAGAGTACAAGGAACACAACCCATTTGCTGCCAGTTGTTATGTAGGTATGTATGTAGAACTTTAACATTCATTACTCAGGTTGCAATTATTTACTTACTCACACACACAAAAATCTAAAGTGAAAATCACTTCCACCCGTGATTTTTTGCCTCAATAAAAATGTTGATTTGGTAGAAGTGGACCTGAAAGGAACATCGTTCATTAATTTTCTTTTACACATGTGAACACTGAAACCTAGGTAAGAGCCTTGTCTATGTCTCATGCAGGGTGACAGAGACACTATGTGGGAACCTATATATAACTCCTGAATCTTATCCCAACACATTATTCACACATGGCACTATTTTGTCTTGCTATACTTCTAAACTGTGTACTTTCCTCCTTCTCTACCATCACCTAAACTTTTCTTTGCATACAGACATTATCCCAAACTTACTCCTGTCTCAATCCCAAATTCATCTTGCAATACCTTTTCCTTTCTTTCAGTTGTTCTACATCAAACTACTTTTTTTACTCCTTGATTGTTTATACTTCTTTGGCTTTATAGATGTTCATATACTTCTTGTCCCTTGGCAACCAGATTAATATTAACTTTTTATAAAACATTACATTCTGAATTGTCTGGGCAGGGTTGGTTCTCTGTGATAACATAATCTCTCAGACTTGCTTCTGCAAATAGAAAAATTATGAGTTACATATACAGTGGTTAAAAGAACTGATTCTGGAGCCAAATTACCTTAGTACAACTCCTCAATCTGCAATTTAATCAAATGTTGCCCTTGGGAATCAGAATAATAGGAATGGCAATGGAAACTATTTCATTTAAATAAATTAATAAAAAAGTAAAATAAATCTCTGATTTTTATTTTTACTTTTATATTTCTCTTAAATTTGTGTATAATTAGTTGCTGCCATGTTTCTCTATATTAATATATTTAAGGAAACTTATAATTCTCATGTTTGCATGTCAAATAATACAATTCCTGATGTGCAATAGAAACTTAATAAATATGTGTTATATGCATCTGTAATCCTATAACAAATGAGCTAGCCAAAAGTGGTTTCTCTAAAATCCCATATTCAGAAATACTATGTTTTGACATTCACAGTACAAAAGATGCTTGGATTTGACAGATACTTGCATTTGGAGAATAATCCCCAAACAAATAAAACAGATGTGTTTTAATACCAGAGTTGAATGGAGTATTTGAAAAAGAAGATTCTGCAATCAATAGCTAGAATCAGTCCTTTTCAGGGCAATGTATTTTGTTTTATCGTTGTCATTTATATCAGTTTTTCTGTACTTGGCATAGCAGAAAAAACAAAATTTGCACGTATTATATCTTGCATATTCTAAATGCCCCTTTCACTCAGTTTAATTACTGCCACTGAAGTAAGCCAAAAAAAATTGTAACAGGAAGAAGATATTGAAGATAATTAAATTTGCAGCTAAGCACAAAGGAGGGAAAGCAATCTACTAACTATGCACTTTAGATAATTTTCCAAGCCAAAAAATGATTCAGGGATAAATGTCATTGATGACAAACTGTATCCAATAGCATTTGCATTCTCTTGGTTGTAACAGAAACATGAAATATGGTTAAAATGTATTAAAGATGAACTAAGAATTATTATCTATAATTTTTAGTTTCCTAGATTACTCCTTATTTCAAAATGTAGTATTCCAAAATGATGAATAAATTTTAAATGTAGATTTTCCTATATTTTCCTGTGTAGATTCTCATTTTAATACAGGGAGAAGAAAGAGGTTTTTTCATTTTTCTACAAAAAAAAGACTACTAATAGATGTTTATATGTACATGTAGCAATTATGACTCACTTTATGCCAACAATCTCCTATAACAAAATTAAATAGTCATGTACAAATTTATCAAGTCATAGCATAAAGCAAGAGTTTTCAGCATGGTCCCCTGACCAGGAAGAAGCATTATATCCACTGGGAACTTGTTAGAAATTCAAATTTCCAAGCCTACCAGAGAACCATTAAATCAGAAACTCTGGAGTTGGGTCCCAACAATCAGGATTTAACAGGTCCTTTAGATGATTCCAATATATGCTAAAGAAATATTCCCAAATTAAAAGATGCATATTGATGCTAGCATTAAATGGAGGAGAGTAGATGTATGTTAATTCTCCAGTTTAATGGAGCACATTAAATCACTGGTTTAGCCATGTAAAGTTCTTAAACATAGTATGAACTTGTTGAATTGCCATAAATCATTGTGTCAACTATACTTCAATTAAAAGAAGTTCTTAGATATAATCAATAATCATGTCTATATTTACAGATAAAATTTTGAGAACAAGAATGGTTAGATCTTTCATATACTGATACAAGTTAATCAATATTTTGGAATAAGCTTTTTCTATGGCAGTATCTTGATTTCTTCAATATGTCAAAATTCATCATATCTGGAAACAATCTAATTTTATTATTAAACATCTGTTTAATGAGACTACTTTGACACTTTGCAGACATTTGATCAAGAGGATGTAAGCCCAAACTAACTGCCTCTTTCAAATTCTAAATTGTGTTTCCAGGAAGACAGTGGTGAAGACGCCGGCACTTATGTACTTGACCTCTTATTCAATAGTTTATTTGGTTTCCAATTATTAATTTATTCAACAAATGTTTTTTGAGCATTTGCTTTACTCTAGGCAGTAGGTAAGAGGCAGACCTCTCCTGATGCTTCCTAAACAGGTGACATCAGCTTAAAGAAAGGAGATTCTTGAGGGCCACAGAGAAGTCACCTGTTAAATTTCCTTAATCCCTGTGGATTATGAGGTAGTTTCTAAATGGATATTAGGTATCTTCAGGTTTTAAATATAGAGCACCAATATATATTGATAATTCACAAATATATAAAAAGCTAAGAAGTTTGCTTTTGGCATCAGTCATTATATGAAGTAGGATAATACTTCATTTGCTTCTCACTGATAATCCCTCCATATTTATATGTTCATATTTGATGTGGAAATTCAGAGGTTACTTCAATAGTAATAGTTCAATAGTTCTACCCTCAAATCCCCAGATACCTCCTGAAACCCACAAACTGTGTGTGATAGGCAGTGAACTGAGCACATGACAAAAATCTCGAATAACTTCTCAACACAAAGAAATATTAGACAAATATATTTAAATGAATACAGCCATGCTTGACTCCAGAAATAGAGATTTTACCAAAAGAAAGCTACAAACAGAATTACAAAACAGAATTACATGGATTTCCTATAGAAGCCTGGATAGCTACATAAGAAATGATTGGGAATTCTGTCCTTAGACAGATATGCATCAGGATTCTGGTAATCTGAAAAAACAAAAACAAAAACAAAAACAAAAAACCCTAACTTAACTAAAGGAAAAAAAATAAGGACAAATAACAACAAGCATATAGATCTGTTTGAAAAAGATATTTTGTAAAAAATAATTATGGTATGGGAAAGATCTAATTTTTTATACTCAAAACTTTGGTTTATGGATTTTTTAAAAGATTTTATTTATTTATTCACGAGAGCATGCACATGAGAGAGAGAGAGAGAACTCACACAAGGCAAGGGTAGGGGCAGTGGGAGAGAGAGAGAGAAGCTGACTCCCCACTGAGCAGAAAGTCCAACTTGGGGCTCTACCCCAGAACCCTGGGATCATGACCTGAGCCAAAGGCAGATGCTTAACTAACTGAGCCAGCAGGTGCCCCAAAACTTCAGTTTATGTTAAGAGACATCACTCATCAGTAAATATGTCAATTTTACTTTAATCTATAATGCCTCTTCAGTTTGCTTTTCTGGGGAGTAACTTTATCCCTAGCTAAATTATGCATTTTTTTCTAGTATTCTCATTACATTTATCTTTTGCAGCTTTTACAAAATTTTTTAATTCAAATTCTAGTTAGTTAACATACAGTGTAATATTAGTTTCAGGTGTACAATACAGTGATTCAACACTGCATACAACACCCTGTGCTCATCACAAGGGCACTCTTTAATCCCTATCACCTATTTCACCCATTCCCCCAAACACCTCCCCTCAGGTAACCATCAGATTATTTTCTACAGTTAAGAGTCTGTTTCTTGGTTTGCCTTTCTCTCTCTCTCTTTTTCTTTTTCCTGGTTTGTTTTGTTTCTTAAATTCCACATATGAATGAAATCATATGGTATTTGTCTTTCTCTAACTGGTATGTTTCACTTAACAGAATACTCAATAGCTCCATCCATGTTGTTGCAAATGGCAAGATTTCATTCTTTTCATGGCTGAGTAATATTCCATTGTGTATATATACCACTTCTTCTTTATCCAGTCATCACTGGCTAGACACTTGGGCTGTTTCCATATTTGGCTATTGTAGGTAGTGCTGCTATAAACCTCAGGGTGCACATATTCGTTTGAATTAGTATCTCTGTATTCTTTGGGTAAATACCTACTAGTGCAATTGCTGAATCATAGGACTGTTCTATTTTTAACTTTTTGAGAACTTCCATACTCTTCAAGTGGCTGCAGCAGTTCACATTCCCGCTAACAGTGCTAGATGGTTCCCCTTTCTTCACATCCTTGCCAACATGTTTCTAGTGTTGTTGATTTTAGCCATTCTGACAGGTATGAGGAGGTATCTCATTGTAGTTCTGATCTGTATTTTCCTGGTGATGAGTGATCTGAGCATCTTTTTATGTGTCAGTTGGCCATCTGTATGTCTTCTTTGGAAAAATGTCTAATGTCTTCTTCCATTTTTTAACTGGATTATTCATTTTTGCTGTTGAGTTTTATAAATTTTTATATATTTTGGAAACTAACCCTTTAGCAGATATATCATTTGCAAATATCCCCTCCCATTCTGCAGGTTGCCTTTTATATCTTTTGCAGTTTTATAATCACCTTTGTTTATCAGATTATATCTATGTATATATTGCTAGAATCTATATTGAATATTTGAGTTTATCTATGAGATTTTGGTGTTTAAGAGGAAAACTGAGATACTGGGCATTATTTCTGGTACCAAGAGACCATTTTTATCTTAAAGAAGCTTTCTAGTGTTGATTTCCTGATATATATGAAGGAAGCATAAGATCCCAGTATATGATACTGGTGAGCATACTTCTGAAAAAGTAGGTTTAGATAGCATTTATAAAATCATCTCTTTTACTTTTCTTTATAATGCCCTCTCCATAAATTGTAGAATGTGGGTTGTTATAAATTTATAGAGCATAATTAAATAAGAGAAACTGTTTATCTGATTTGTCTACAATGGGCAGGAGAAACATAACTGCAAATGTCTTATGATCAAAGAGATATGAATAGGTGCTAATGAATCACACATGGGAATATGTGATGGATATTTTCTGATAACACCTTTGCACATTATCAATACACAGTTATGTCTAATCCTTCCACATTAAATGTTAAAATCCTCTACATATATGTATAATGCAAACATAATTTTCATGTGTCTTTCTAGATGTTCTCTATTTACTTTCTTAGTTCATTGATTTTTTAAGTCTCTTCTGTGAACTTTGGTGATTTATGCCAAGGTGGTACCTTTGTCTGCACTGATATGATTACTGTTGAACATTCTTATTCTCTACTTTGCTACTACACATAGTTTATAGGTTCATAAATCAAGGCATGACATAACATGATTGACAAAAAAGAAGACTACATAATAAAACAACTTAGTGTGAAAAAAGAGCTAACTAAAATTACAAAAATTGTGATTTAGAGTCTCTCCTCTAATATCTGCAGGTGCTGGGGCAAGAATACAGATGTAAGCCCACATGCCATATGACTAATTCTATGACTTGTAAATCAAGTTAAGACCATGGCCCACCCAACATTCCTACCCAGGGCCAAGTTGCTCTACACTTTTCCTGATCCAAGAGCTGACTCTGATTTTTCTCATCCTTACCCCTCTCAACCTATTCCTACAAGCTCTTTGGAGAACTATGTATGTACAAGTATACACACACATACACCCTCATACACACATACACACAAACATACACACACTAGAGCTCAATCAGCCCTGATTCTCTGACCTAAGGGCAAATTTGGTTTAAGATTTCTCTCCAATGAGTTTTGTTTGATCAAACTGTCACTGAACTTTCAAAACATTCTTACAAGACCAAATTGAAAAAAATATATATATATAAAGTTTTTGTCTTTCTGCTTGTGATCCAGAGAATCCCCTAAATTCAATGATTTATTTTGAGAAGCAAAAACAAAAATATGAACAGTTTTGTTAGAAAATATTAAATATACATATACAGTTTAAGATGATTCCACAAATGTAGACAAGAATATAGAGGTAAAAATATTTTATAGGCAGAGAAATTATTAAAGCATTTCAACATTTGAAAAGTTGTTATATCAATGGTTTAAACATCTGCCATTTTAATTTGCAATGTAATTGAGTTACTTATTTTTATGCAATATGAGTATTTTTCTATAGTGGTGATTTTTCTATTCAGTGTTTTAAATTCAGACTTAATTATTCATGTCATATTCTAATGACATATTTGAGGTCTCTCAATGCTCCTGCATTTATTACTTGGAATTCTTCTCTGAGGAAGGGTTGTCTCTTCTCTCTTCCTTAATTTATTTATCCAACTATTTATGAACTCACAGATATTTATATTATTTCATGAATTGTAGTCCAATACACATGTTATTTTGTTGTTCAAAATTGTTCCAGATTTTGTTCTTGGAAGCTCTTTCAACTTAGCTCCTATATGCTTTCAACCTATCCCCATCCTTTTCATTGAGCAATTCAGTTTTCATTTTATTTTAATCATGCAGGGGTTTCAAGTTAATGATAAGTCCAGCACCTATGTAAAACCATATTTATAAAATCATCTCAATTTAATAAGTATTTGTGTGGAATAAATTATATTCCATGATTTAAAAATCTATTAATTATAATTTAACACATATTTTTGTGATATAAACTATACATTGTGTTGTCTCTGTGAAGTGGGGAAAAAGCACAAATTCTAATGTATATGTTTGTATTTTTAAATTGCTTTCTAGCATGAGTAAGTTTTAATTTGATACTGAGAAAGAATATTTTAAATTGAAAAGAAGTAATAAAATTCTGGATAAATGGCAGACTTTTTCTTCAGTTTTAACTTCTTGAATTTGACATATCTATGAAACATTTTCAAAAATAAATAAATAGATATGTAAAACCAACAGCTGGCAGTAAGTTGCTATTAATATCTTGGTTTCTAAATAAAGAACCAGGGCTCCTCAGAGAAAGTATTTGATTTTGGAGCCAGAGAAAGAAAAAATACAGATGAGCCTAGAGCAACCTGTGGGAGCAAAAAGTAAGGACATACTCAAGCAAAAGTATGGGGCATGTTGAAAGCACACATTGTGGAGAATTTTACAAAACAATAATGCAGCATGCCTCAGAAGTGCCAAAGTCATGAAAAAATGGTAGAGGAACTCCACAGATTTGGAGAAGGTGCCATGATAACTAAATGCAATGTAAGTTCCTGGGCTTGTCCTTGAACAGAAAAACAACATTTGTGAAAAGAGTGGTAAATCTGAATAAAATTGATAGTTAATTTAATAGTATTGTACCAATATTAATTTCAGTTTTGCTGTTTGTGCATGATGTTAACATGTTAACATAAGTTTTGGTTATGATGTAAGGCGTTAACATTAGGGGAATTTGAATTAATGTGACGGGAATCTGTATCATTTTATAATTTATTGGCAATTCCAAAATTAGTTAAAATAAAAAGTTAAGCAAACTTATAAATTCACTTGTAACTTCTTGATCCCTGCACTATTAGAAGAATTTTGTTTAATTTCCAAATAGCTGGCGACTTTCCAAATATCTTTTTATTATTTTCTAGTTTAATTCCATTATGGTCCATGAACATACTTTGTAAGATGTAAATTTTCAAGATTTCTTTTTATGGTTCATGATATGCTCTATATTGGAGAAAGTTGTATATATTTACCTAAAAACTTGAAAAGAATAAATATTCTCCTATTGTTGGACTATTTTAAATGTAAACGAGTACATGTTGGTTGATAGTTCTTTGGGTCTTTTATATTCTTGGTGTTTTTTGTCTATTTTTTCTAGTGACTATGAAAAGGAGTAAAGTGTGGGGGCGCCTGGGTGGCTCAGTCATTAAGCGTCTGCCTTCGGCTCAGGTCATGATTCCAGGGTCCTGGGATCAAGTCCCACATCGGGCTCCCTGCTCAGCAGGAAGCCTGCTTCTCCCTCTCCCACTCCCCCTGCTTGTGTTCCTGCTCTCACTGTGTCTCTCTCTGTCAAATAAATAAATAAATAAAAATCTAAAAAAAAAAAAAAGAACTCTTTCACTCTGGTTTGTTCCTTTAAAAAAAAAAAAGAAAAAAAGGAGTAAAGTGTGATAGTAGAGAAGATAGCAGAATAGGAGGATCCTAGGTTCAACTTGTCCCTTGGATACACCTAGATAACATCCACATCAGTGTAAATAATCCAGAAAATGACTTGAAGACTGGCAGAACAGACTTTCCACAGCTAAATGTAGAGAAAGGTCCACATCAAAGAGGGTAGAAAGGGCAGAAACACAGGCAAGAGTCAAACTGAAGCACAGGACTATTTGAGGGAAAAAGATATGCCAAAAGCACAGAGAAGAGAGAGGATCAGACCCCACACAAAGTGCACCAGATACAGGAGGCTCATACTGGAAAGATGAATCCCCATAACATTTGGCTTTGAAAACGAGAGAGGCTTAACTTCTTGAGTTCTTATAATTAATGGGGCTTACCAGAAGGAATTTTAAAAATCAATGGGCTGATTTCTGGGAGAGTCTGAGGACCATGGGAAGCTGAGAACCTGAACTTAAAGAGATAGCACAATAAATAGCCCTGCTGAGATATAGCACAGAAGCAGCAGTTTGAAAAAATGCCTCGGGATACAGGAGGGAGATTTATTTGCTAATCTTAGAGCATGTGCTGGAGGGGCAGGGATCTTAGGGAGACTTCTAAAAAAAAAAAATAGGAGCTGGCAGGCATCATTTCCTTTCCCTGCCCCCAGCCTAAATACGCAGATGCGAATGTGAACGTGCACACTGTGAACACTCTCTGCCTAGCTTGCTAACAGCACACCCTGCCCCACACACTTCTGCAGATCTGCTCACTCCAACAAGGCCTGCTCACACAGCAAACCAGTGCAAACCTTGCTAATACCAAGTTCCCACCCCTGCACTCTCCTGCAGACCGTGACCCTCAAACACACCTTCAGTAAAAGTTTATCCTAAGTGGCACCACAAGTGTGGTATATATGCAAGCAGCACAGATAGAAGTCAGCACCACCTCAAATTGACTCCTACCCCAAGGAGAGAAAAAGATAACCACACACACCAGTTCCACTGCAGCCCAGAAGTGGTCTGGTCTGACTGCAGGATTTGCCCACCAACCAAAGCTTCTACAGGCAACATAGGGAGAGTGTCCTGAAGTTCAGCACTACCGCAGCTTTGGCAAATGTCTGGTCTGATTCAACACAAGCCCAAGGCAGCCCCAAACTTGCCCGATAACAACACAGTGCCCGAACACTACGCACAACAGGCAAAGAGAGCCACTGCAGAAAACTGGTCTGAAGGCAAATGTAGCTCAACCAAAACAGTAGGGTTCATGCAACACACATAGGAGATACCCCTGAAGCACAAGGTTCTGGTGAACAGGGGACATTGCATTGCAAGGCACTACAGGATCTCTTCTTCATAACACCACTACTTTCAAAAGCAGGCAATGTGGCTGATATTCCTAACACACAGAAAAAGACACAGAGGATGAGACAAAATGAGGAGACAGAGGAATATGTCTCAAATGAAAGACAAGGACAAAAATTACAGCAAAGGAGTAAAACAAAATGAAGATAAGTAATATCCCTGAAAAAAAATTTAAAATAATGGTCATAAAGATACTCACTGGACTTGAGAAAAGAGTAGAGGACCTCAGTGAGACCCTCAATATAGAGTCAGAAAACAAAAAAGAACCAATCAGAGATGAAGAACTCAATTAACAAATTAAAAATACTCTAGAGGGAATAAATAATAGAAGAAGCAGAAGAACGGATCAGCAACCTGGAGGACAGAGTAATGGAAAGCAATCAAGCTGAACAGGAGAGAGAACAAAGAACAATAAAAAAAGAAAATCGATCAAGGAAACTCAGAAACACCATCAAGCATGATAACATTCACATTATGGGGATCCCAGAAAGAGGAGAGAAAAGGGGGCAGAAAATTTATTTGAAGAAATAATAGCTGAAGGGGCACCTGGGTGGCTCAGTGACACACAACAGTGTCTGCCTTCGGCTCAGGTCATGATCTTAGGGTCCTGGGATCAAGCCCCGCATCAGGCTCCCTGCTCAGTGGGGAGTCTGCTTCTCCCTCTCCCTCTGCCTGCTGCTTCCCCTACTTGTGCTCTCTCTGTCAAATAAATAAATAAAATCTTTAAAGAAGAAAGAGAGAGAGAGAGAAAGAAAAAGAAAGAAAGAAAGAAAGAA
>NW_027397086.1:25646843-25672828 GCF_003265705.2 Callorhinus ursinus | reverse complement strand
AAGGAAGGAAGGAAGGAAGGAAGGAAGGAAGGAAGGAAGGAAGGAAGGAAGGAAGAAAAGAAAGAAAGAATAGTTGAAAACTTCCTGAATCTGGGAAGGAACCAGAAATCCAGTAGGCATAGAAAACCCTCAAGAAAATCAACTCAAGGGGCACCTGGGTGGCTCAGTCGGTTAAGCGACTGCCTTCGGCTCAGGCCATGATCCCAGGGTCCTGGGATCGAGCCCCGCATCGGGCTCCCTGCTCCGTGGGAGGCCCGCATCTCCCTCTCCCACTCCCCCTGCTTGTGTTCCCTTTCTCACTGTCTCTCTCTCTCTAATAAATAAAAAATCTTAAAAAAAAAAAAAGAAAAAAAAGAAAATCAACTCAAGGAGGTCTACACCAGGATACATAGTAATTAAAATGGCAAAAAAGTAGTGATAAAGACAGAATTTTAAAAGCAAGAGAAAAAAAAGTGTTATATACAAGGGAAACACCATAAGGCTATCAGAAGATTTTTCAGCAGAAACTTTGCAGGCCAGAAGAAAGTGGCATGGTATATTCAAGTGCTGAAAGAAAAATACCTACAACTAAGAATAGTTTATCCAGCAAGGCTATCATTCAGAATAGGAGAGAGAAAGAGTTTCCCAGACAAAAGCTAAAGGAATTCATCACCACTAAATCAGCCTATGATAAATGTTAAGGGGGACTCTGAATACAAAGAAAAGACTGTAAGTAGGAGCGAGAAAAGTAGGAAGCATAAAAGCAGTAAAATTAAATATGTCTATAAAATATGTCAAGGGATTCACAAAATAAAAGGATGTAAAATATATCGTATACCTAAAATGTGGCAGGGAGAGGAGGAAAAATTTAGTACTTTTAGAATGGGTTCAAACTTAAGCGACTATCAACTTAATATACAATGCTAAATGCAAAGGATATATATAACCACAAATCAAAAACAAGTAAGGAATAGGCAAAAAGTAAAGAGAAAGGAACCCAAGCATATCACAAAGGAAGCCAGTAACTTTAAGAGAAAAGAGCAAGAGGGCGCCTGGGTGGCTCAGATGGTTGAGCGTCTGCCTTCAGCTCAGGTCATGATCCCAGGGTCCTGGGATCGAGTCCCACATCGGGCTCCCTGCTCCTTGGGAGCCTGCTTCTCCCTCTGCCTCTCTCTCTCTCTCTCTCATGAATAAATAAATAAAATATTTAAAAAAAAGAGCAAGAGAAGAATGAAACAGAGAACTACAAAAGCAACCATAAAATTGGTAACAAAATAGTAATAAGTACATTCCTACCAGTAATTACTTTGAATGTAAATGGACTAAACTCTCCAATCAAAAGACATAGGGTAAGAATCTGACTTTGGCTCAGGTCATGATCTCAGGGTCCTAGGATAGAGTCCTGCATCAGGCTCTGTGCTCACTGGGGAGTCTGTTTGTACCTCTGCCCCCTGCTCATGTTCTCTCTCTTTCTCTCTCTCAAATAAATAAAATATTTAAAGCAAAAAAAAAGTATGCGTATCATGAGGAGCACTGAGTAATGTATAGAATTGTTGAATCACCATATTGTACACTTGAAACTAATGTATTACTCTATGTTAATTATACTGGATATTTTTTAAAAAAGGAAAAGAGTGTCCAACTATAATTCTAGATCAATTTCTCTTTCCAATTGCTTTGCTTCATGTACTGTAAACTCTGGTTTTAGGTAGAAAGTATTTAGAAATATTATGTCTTCCTGATGAATTGACTCTTTTATCTTTATGTAATGTTCTTGGTTATATTTCTAAGTTGGTTATATTTCTTAGTTTGTTTATCCTTGGTTATATGGGTTATATTAAACCTTGGTTATATTTCTTAGTTTGATACCTACTTTGTACAATGTTAATATAGTCCTTCCAGTTTCTAATTAGTATTTCCATGTGTTATACATTTCTCTTCATTTGCTTTTAATACATCTATGGCTTATGTAATTTTTTAATGAAAATTTTGTTGCAATTCTTATTTTTCTTCTTTGGTACATTATATGTTGTTTTTTCCTTAGACCTGCCCTTTCAACAGTGTTCCTAATCATTAATAATCAGGAAAATGCAATTTAAAGCAACAGTGATATACCACCACATGCCTTTAAACTAACTAACATTAAAATAATTCATAAAAACCACTGTTGTGAGGATGTGGACGAATAGAAGCTCTCATACACTGCCTGTGATACAAGCACTTTGGAAAATTGTTTGGCATTGTCTAAAATTGAGCATCACTATACCCTATCACAAAATACTTTCATAAATTTTATACACCAACATAAATATATGATGTCTGCCATTGTTCATAACAAAATAATGAAAAATAGTTTAAAAATTAGAGGTAAAATAAATGTTCATCAATTTTAGTATATATAAACAATGTTATATATATATATAAATATGTGAATCTTTGAAACCATCATAAGCTTGAAAAATCTGTTTTAGTTATATAAATATATTAATTTTATGGGGAAAATTATATGCCATACTTTTAAATTGGTAATATATTATAAAATTTTAGGAAAAGCTATGAATATCAAGGGCCAATTCCTATTTTATACTGTGTTATTTTAAGAAATAAATGAGTTAATATACACAAATTATTTCATGACCTGTAAACCATTTAAAATATATATATTTATACTTTCATATTTTTATTTCACATATATATAGTTTCTAAGTATAATATTATTTGAGGACATGCTTACTAAGCTGAATGGCCTTTTAAAAAACAACAAAATTCTTGCATGTAATCACAGTGCTGCTGAATAGACATTGACAAAATCTTAGGACACAGAAATAATACATATGAGGCCAATGTATTTCTCATAAGCCTCAAATAAAGTAAGGCTTTAGTATAATTTTGGCTTTATGGTAGGCAAAATTTGAAGAATGACCCCCAATAGCCTTTCCTTTTGAGCATAGGTGGGACTTGTGAATATGAAGAAATATCATTCCCATGGTTATGCTATGTTGTGAGGTACAGGTAACCTTCAAAAGGAGAATATCTACATAGGCCTAATCTATCCACTTGAGCTTTTTAGAAGACAAAATTTTCCTTATCTGGTCATAGTGGAGGAAAAGAAAAAGAACACAGATGTGAACTATGAGAAGGACTTGAAACACTGCTTGTTTGAAGATGGAGGGTGTCATGTGAGAAGGAATGTGGGCAGCTTCTAGAAGAAAAAAAAGCAACCTACAGCTGACAGTGACAACACACATCAGAACTGCAGCCACAAGGAACTGAATTCAACTGGAATGTTGCTTGGAAATAGATTTTTTTCTCAGAGCCTCCAGATAAAAGAACAGTCAACAAATTGATTTCAGCCTATGAGGCACTGAGCAAAGGAACCAAATGAACCTGCCTGAGATTTCTGAACTACAGAATTATGATATTATAAATGTGTTCTGTTTTAGAACACTAGGTTTGTGGTAATTTGTTATATAGCAATAGAAAACTAATGCAAGTTTATTATAAAAAGATCATTAGCTCTCTGAGATCTTAATAGATCACCCACACTTAAGACGACAATGAGGGCAAGAGGTCATGGTGCAGAAGGCAAGCATTGCCAGCTGCCCAGTCATGATTTGGATCCTACTACATGTTGACAGAAGAAAGGCTTTGGGTACATATACTTTCATAAATGAGGTATATATTATGAAATACTAAACAAAATATTATAGATTTAGAAATCATATGTTGTTTGCTAAGACATCACTTTGCAGGAAAATGTCAGCATTAATAGTGTTAAGTCAGTGGATAATGAAGCAATTAAATCAGAGAAACCTGAATTACTAAATCACCTTAAGGAAACCTCCTACTCAACCACTCTACAACTTACTATGGTCTGAGACCTGAGATAAAAACTATCACTGAGTTAAAACCGCTGAGATTTTTGTAGTTGATCTCCTACAGGAGCTGAAGTTTAATGAAACTATTCCTTAAGGGAAAAAAGAAAATCAGCTGAAATTCCCAAAAGGAGCTAGATAATGGCAATATGTTCAAATATTACTCTATATAGTACTTGCATTCATCTGTTAGTGGGTTGTAGTGGTGGGTGTAGTAAAAATTATCTAACTCAGATCCATCAGTAAATTGATAATTTTAATAAGCACCTAGACTTCTTTAAAATTTTATTATCTGTGAGCAACACATGTGTTTAAGATGGGAAACTGTAAAAGGCACAAAGTTATGCAAAGGATTTAACAGACACATGAATATCAGATTACAACTGATTTTAATAGATGCTTAGATTCATCTTTTTGTTATATCAGTCAATAAATCATAAGTATGTGAAAAAAATCAAACAAGTTTTTTATTAATATGTAAAGCCAACTGTTATTTTTAAGCCACCAGTTGTATTTTGTCAATAATGAATGAAAGAAAACGCAAGTTTTAGACTAAATATTACAGAACATTAAATACAAATAAAAGTGATTCCTCTTGTCTTCCCCTTTAACTCCCAGTGCTCTTGGCCTCTTTATGATGTCACCTCTCAACATCATTAATTTGAACTTACAGTGCTTAAGTCCTGGCAAATCATAGGTGGGGGAAATGTCTGTACCAAGATTGTAAGTCCTCTTGTCAAATTTTATGTTTTAAAATAACTGAAATGCTATAGCTAGCTTTATATTTACCCTCTTTAGTGTAAAGAGATGTTTGTTATATTATTATCATTCGTTATAAACAAGAGAGTATGTGTTTAGCAGACAAACATTCACAAGCAGTATCAGAGGTTGTTTTGATATAAAAATTAACTAGTTTATTCACTTCAGTAAAATATAAAACATAGCTATGGATAAGGCTTTTTCAATGTGATCCTTACCTCATGTATTCTTATTATACGGTATTTTCTTTTTTTTTTACTTTTTTTACTTTTATTATGTTATGTTAATCACCATATACTACATCATTAGTTTTTGATGTAGTGTTCCATGATTCATTGTTTGCATATAACACCCAGTGCTCCATTCAGTACATCCCCTCTTTAATACCCATTACCAGGCTAACCCATCCCCCTACCCCCCCCTAGAACTCTCATACTGTATTTTCTAATATACAGAAGAAAATAATTCATGGTTTTCATTCATGGGAACTACCACCTCCTTAGAGATCATTTGGAAATTTATGAGCATTTTTTTTTTTTTATGAGCATTTTTTTTTTAAATGTCACAGTGACTGAGAAGTCTACTGACCTTTAGAGGGCATGGGTCAAGGGTGATAAACCTTCGGCAATAATTTCTTCTTCAGAAATACTGAGTAAGCAAAAGTACTTTGCAATGAAAAGCAGATTATCCAGACAAGGGAAGTTTGATGATAGTAGTTTCCTAATGCTTAATTTATGTTGTGTTGAAATGAAGTAGGGAAAGAAGACCTTCAATTATGTAAGCCTTTTTACCATGTAGGCTTAGAACAAAGGTGAAGGGATAGAACTGTGAAATAGAAAGGAAAGTGTCACTGGTTTTTCTTTGGACAGTACTTTTAAAGGAAAGATAAAGCACAAATCTTGAAAATAAACAAAATGGCCTTTATAGGCACTGGTGCCTACTTCATTATAATGCAATCAGTACTTTAAAGGACAATCATCAGTAAAAGGATTCAATGCATTTGTAATGATTAAAGCTGAAGGACTTGCTGGTAATTACAAAACAATCTGTACTCTGGCATATAGCATGACAGAATTACACTATATACTAATTACTTTAAAATGTACACATTTTATGTGTACATTTTAAGCACAATAAAATATTGATGGCATTACTATTATCATGAGCACTGCACGGCTTTCAGAGAAATTCACCAAGAGTTAAAAATTTATTTTTGGTTCTATGACTATTTCTTTATGTTGTTTTCTGGTATAATTCTAAAACTCTCATTTTATCATAGAAGGAAACTGGGTTAAATTCATAATCAAATGGCCTCAAGCATACACAAAAAAATTCTAATAACAAATTCTCATATTTATTTGGATTCAAGTGGCAACTTCCAGTTCACTTAACAGAGAACCTGAGATGAATAATTTCCTACTTTGTTTTTCCTCTGAATTCTATGACAGGACCTTAATTTTAGACTTAAATTTCTATGTCATGGCTATCAACTTAGAGTTGATAAAGAAAATGTCCCTCTTTTAGTTCAGTTTTCCCCCTCCCCACTTATTCCTCTTTAATACCCTTGTTCATCCAAATCTCAACAACTCCATTCCAGTGTTTCACCTCTTGCCTTTTCCTCCAACTCAGGTTGTGTCAGTCAACTCAATCCTTCTTTTTCTAATAGTGAATAGATCTAAGGTTTCTGAGGAAGTGGGAGAGGTTTTCACAAACACTGGGTTATCTAAAAATCAGAACTTTTTAAACTTCCAGTGTTAGCTTCTGGATCTCATATCCACTGTAATTTTTTTTTTTTTTGTCCTTTGAGTTAATAAAGTCCTCTCTTACTATCTTGCCTAGGAATTCACCTTGATATAGAATAAGGTTTATGAACCTTAGCACTACTGACTTTTTAGAAAGAGTAACTCCTTACTGGAGTTGAGGACTATGGAGAGGGCAGGGAAGTCCTCTGCCTTGTAAGTAGTTAGCAGCATCCTGGGTCTCTACCCACTAGATGCCACTATCAGCACTTGCGTGTGTGTACACAATCCCTTCCACACACACGAACACCCCAAAACATACACACAATTGTGATAAAATATCTCAGGCACTGCAAATGTCTACTGGGGTAAGGGATTCATAACAAGCCCAGGTTGAGAAACACTGCTCTAGAAAATGTTAGAAAAAGACAGGAAATCTCACTATACTACACATAAAGCCATCCCTCACCAAGACAATAACCATATGGCAGTTGACCTTTGCCTTAAAAAAGAGACCTCTACAGCAAATATGATGACTCAGGCCCCAGTCAGTCCCTGGAAAATTTTCTGCCAAGTACTTTACGGCCTTATTTGACATATATCTGATGCAGAATCCAAAAATCCAAAATCAGCTGGCAGGATATCTATTATGATTTGTCTGTAGCCATTTTACTATTAAAATTAAACTTAATTGTGGAATGTTGGCTATCTTTCTGGTTTCTAAACCAGAAACAAGGCAAAAATGTTCATTATTTCTATTCAGTCTTGTACTCCAGACCCTATTTTGTTCCATAAGGCAATAAAACATTAAGATTGGAAAGGAAGAAGTAAAATTACCTTTATTCAGAGAGGATATGATTGAGTGGAATATCCAGTGACATCTACAAAAAATTATCTGAAACTACTAAGTGAATGTAACAAGACTATATGATACAGAATCTAATTATATAAATTTTGTTTCTATAACTGGAAAAATAGAAAATATAAATTTAAGAAAACAGCACAATTTTCAATAACATAAAAAACTTTAGAAGTAAGTTTACTGAAATATATGCAAGACATATATAAGAAAACTAAAAATTTTCCTCAGGGAATTTTTTGAAGAAAATTGTTTTTCTTTTCTTTTCTTTTCTTAGATTTTATTTATTTATTTGACAGAGAGAGAGAGAACACAAGCAGGAGGAGTGGGAGAGGGAGAAGCAGGCTCCGTCTGAGCAGAGAGCCTGATGACGCTGATGTGGGGCCATATCCCAAGACCCTGGGATCATGACCTGGGCTGAAGGCAGATGCTTAACCAACTGAGCCACTCAGGCGCCCCATGGAAAGTTTTATATACATATATATAAACATATATAGGTATAAACTGATATTTTTAACATCTGCAATAAATATATATCCTCTGATTCAATTTATACCCTTTTATAGCTACTAAAACAGCTAAAATTAAAGATTAATGACACCAACAGTCAGCAACAGTGTAGGGTATCTGACATGTTCACCACTGGTGATGGGTGCAAAATGGTACAACCACGTTAGAATATCACTTGCTATTTTAAAAATAAAGTTGCACATACACATGTTATATGTATGATTCAGCATTTCCACTATAGCTTACCCAAGAGAAGTTCACAAAAAGACTGGACAAGGGGGGTGGAGCAAGATGGCGGAGGTATAGGAGACCTGGATTTCGTCTGGTCCCAGGAATTCAGCTGGATAGGGATCAAACCATTCTGAACACCTACGAACTCAACAGGAGATCGAAGAAAAGAATAGCAACAATTCTCTGAACAGAAAAGCGACCACTTTCTGGAAGGTAGGACGTGCGGAGAAGTGAATCCGAGGCGATATTCGGGAGGATAGATGACGGGGGAGGGGGCCTCCGTCAGCTGCTTCTGGCAAGTGATAGAGCCGTGGAGCACAAAATCGGAACTTTTAGAAGTCGGCTCCACTGAGGGACATTGCCCCAGTGGCTAAGTGGGGGGTGTAGGGTGGTGGAACCCTCAGGAGACAGTGTGGTCTCAGGATCCTCAGGGTCACAGAAAGACCAGGGGTGCCTGAGGGCAGCAGAGCTCCCAGGTATCAGAGCAGGGAAGCTGGCTGCAGAGACAGAGCAGAGGAGTGGGCTCTCAGCATGGGGATGCCATAAACCGTGATCCACGGCACAGCTGGGCCACTGCTCTTCCAGCAGGGACCCAACAAGCGGCAGATCCAGGGAGACTCCCCTTCCTCCCCCAGGAGGAGCAGCGCAGGAGCGCACTGCAGGGATCGACTGGGTTTGGAGACTCCATATGGGGTCGTATGCCCGAGATAGAAATGCTCGGTCACAGGCTGGGCGAGCACAGAGTGCAGCCAGAGACCAGGGGGATGGGAGTAACTGACTGATTTTCTCTGGGGGCTCACTGAGGAGCGGGGCCGCTAGTTCTCGGCTCCTCCAGAGCAGAGATTGGGAGGCCGCCATTTTCACTCTCATCCTCCAAGGCTGCGCCGAAAGCTTGCAGGGTAACAAAAGCTCCCGAGAGCAAACCTGAGCAGATTACTTAGCCCGGACCCTGCAAGGGGCAGAGCAATTCCGCCTCCAGCAAAGACATTTGGGAACTATGGCAACAGGCCCCTCCACCAGATGATCAGCAAGAACAGCCAGCCAAGACCAAGTTTACCAATAGGAGAACAGCAGAACTCCAGCGCTACGGGAATACTGCATATAGAATTCATGGCTTTCTTACCATGATTCTTTAGTCTTTCAAAGTTAATTTTTTTTAACTGTCTCTTTTTTTTTTGAATTTTTCTTTTTCCCTTTTTCAACCAACATCTTATCAATCCCTTTTTTAAAAAACATTTTTCTTTTTCATTTTTAGAGTCATATTCTATCCCTTCATAGTAGCTACCCTTATTTTTGCAATATATATATATATATATGTTGTTCTCTCTTTAAAATTTTGAGATACAGTTTCTTCTAACAGATCAAAATATACCCTAAATCTCTACTGTATGGCTTTGTTCTAGTATCCTGCCTGATCACAGTCTCTCCTTTTTTTCTTTTTTTTTAAAATCCTCTTCTTTCTTTGTTCAAACAACTTCGTATCTTATCAATTCCTTTTATAAAATCTTTTACAATTTTCACTTTACAGTCATATTCCATCCCTTCATATTAACCTTTATTTTTGTACATTATAAGTTTTTCTATCTTTAAAATTGTGGGAGGCACTTTCTTCTAACAGACCAAAGTACACCAAAAATCTAGTGTGTGGCACTGATCTATGCACCAGACTGATCATATTTGATCATATTCTGGTTTTTTTTTTGTTTTGTTCTGTTTTTGTTTGTTTTTATCTTTTTCTATTTTTTTCTTTTTTTCTTTCTTTCCCCCCGGTTTCAGGTCTTTTTTGATTTGTTTAGAGTATATTTTCTGGGGACGTTTTTACCCTGTTAGCATTTTGTTCTCTCATTCATCTATTCTCCTCTGCATAAAATGACAAGATGGAAAAAATCACCTAAAAAAAAAAGAACAAGAGGCAGTACCAACTGCCAGGGACCTACTCAATATGGACATTAGTATGATGCCGTAACTAGAGTTCAGAATGATGATTTTAAAGATACTAGCTGGGCTTGAAAAAAGCATGGAAGTTATTAGAGAAACCCAATCTGGTTAAATAAAAGAAATAAAATCTAACCAAGTTGAAATCAAAAAGGCTATTAATGAGGTGCAATCAAAATTGGGGGCGCTAACTGCTAGGATAAATGAGTCAGAAGAGAGAATTAGTGACATAGAAGACCAAATGATAGAAAATAAAGAAGACGAGAAAAAGAGATAAACAACTACTCGATCACGAGGGCAGAATTTGAAAGATAAGCGATACCATAAGATGAAACAACGTGAGAATCATTGGGATCCCAGAAGAAGAGGAAAGAGAGGGGCAGAAGGTATATTGGAGCAAATTATAGGAGAGAACTTCCCTAATGTGGGGAAGGAAACAGGCATCAAAATCCAGGAGGCACAGAGAACCCCTCTCAAAATCAATAAAAATAGGTCAACAGCCTGACATCTAATGGTAAAACTTACGAGTCTCAGAGACAAAGAGAAAATCCTGAAAGCAGCTTGGGAGAAGGGATATGTAACCTACAATGGTGGATACATTAGATTGGCAACAGACCTATCCACAGACACCTGGCAGGCCAGAAAGGACTAGCATGATATATTTATAGCACCAAACGAGAAAAATATGCAGCCACGAATACTATATCCAGCTAGGCTATCATTGAAAATAGAAGGAGAGATAAAAACTTCCCAGCACAAACAAAAACTAAAGGAATTTGCAAACATGAAACGAGTCCTACAAGAAATACGAAAGGGGTCCTCTAAGCAAAGAGAGAGCCTAAAAGCAACACAGACCAAGAAGGAACACAGACAATATACAGCATCAGTCACCTTACAGGCAATGCAATGGCACTAAATTCATATCTTTCAATAGTTACCCTGAATGTAAATGGGCTAAATGCCCCAATCAAAAGACACAGGGTATAAGATTGGATAAAAAAACAAGACCCATAGATATGCTGTCTGCAAGGGATTCATTTTAGACCCAAAGACACCTACAGATTAAAAGTGAGAGGGTGGAAAACCATTTACCATGCTAATGGACGCCAAAGGAAAGCTGGGGTGGCAATCCTTTTATCAGACAAATTAGATTTTAAAACAAAGACTGTAATAGGAGATGAGGAAGGACACTATATCCTACTTAAAGGGTCGATCCATCAAGAAGATCTAACAATTGTGAATATCTATGCCCCTAACATGGGAGCAGCCAATTATATAAGCCAATTAATAACAAAAGCAAAGACACACATCGACAACAATACAATAATAGCGGGGGACTTAACACCTCCCTCACTGAAATGGACAGATCATCTAAGCAAAAGATCAGCAAGGAAATAAAGACTTTAAATGACACACTGGACCAAATGGACTTCAAAGATATATTCAGAACATTCCATCACAAAGCAACAGAATACACATTCTTCTCTAGTGCCCATGGCACATTCTCCAGAACAGATCACATCCTAGGTAACAAATAAGGTCTCAACCAGTACCAAAAGATTGGGATTATTCCCAGCATATTTTTAGACCATAATGCTTTGAAATTAGAACTCAATCACAAGAGGAAAGTAGGAAAGAAATCAAATACATGGAGGCTAAAGAGCATCCTACTAAAGAATGAATCGGTCAACCAGGAAATTAAAGAAGAATTAAAAAAATTCATGGAAACCAATGAAAATGAAAACACAACTGTTTAAAATCTTTGGGATGCAACAAAGGCAGTCCTAAGAGGAAAGTATATAGCAAATACAAGCCTTTCTCAAGAAACAAGAAAGGTCTCAAATACATAACTTAACCTTACACCTAAAGGAGCTGGAGAACAGCAAATAAAGCCTAAACCCAGCAGGAGAAGAGAAATAATAAAGATCAGAGCAGAAATCAATGAACTAGGAACCAAAAGAACAGTAGAACAGATCAACGAAACTAGGAGCTGGTTCCTTGAAAGAATTAACAACATTGATAAACCTCTGGCCAGACTTATCAAAAAGAAGGAGAAATGACCCAAATAAACAAAATTATGAATGAAAGAGGAGAGATCACAACCAACACCAAAGAAATACAAACAATTACAAGAACAAATTATGAGCAACTCTATGTCAGCAAATTAGATAATCTGGAAGAAATGGATGCATTCCTAGAGATGTATCAACCATCAAAACTTAACCAGGAAGAAATAGAAAACCTGAACAGACCTATAAGCACTAAGGAAATTGAAGCAGTCATTAAAAATCTGCCAACAAACAAAAGCCCAGGGCCAGATGGCTTCCCAGGGGAATTCTACCAAACATTTCAAGAAGAATTAATACCTATTCTCCTGAAACTGTTCCAAAAAATAGAAATGGAAGGAAAACGTCCAAACTCGTTTTATGAGGCCACCATTACCTTGATCCCCAAACCAGACAAAGACCCCATCAAAAAGGAGAATTACAGAACAATATCCTTGACGAACACGATGCAAAAATTCTCACCAAAATACTAGCCAATAGGATCTAATAGTACATTAAAAGGATTATTCACCGCGATCAAGTGGGATTTATCGCTGGGCTGTAAGGTTGGTTCAACATCTGCAAATCAATCAATGTGATACAATACATTAACAAAAGAAAGAACAAGAATCAAATGATCCTCTCAATAGATGCAGAAAAAGCATTTGACAAAGTACAGCATGCTTTCTTTCTCTCTTTTTTTAAAGATTTTATTTATTTATTTATTTGAGAGATAGAGAGCACGAGAGGGAAGAGGGTCAGAGGGAGAAGCAGAATCCCTGTTGAGCAGGGAGCCCAATGCGGGACTCGATCCTGGGACTCCAGGATCATAACCTGAGCCGAAGGCAGTCGCTTAACCAACTGAGCCACCCAGGCGCCCTACAGCATGCTTTCTTGATCAAAACTCCATATCACAAAAGCGATCTATGAAAACCCCACAGCGAATATCATTCTCAATGGGGAAAAACTGAGAGCTTGCCCCCTAAGGTCAGGAACACGGCAGGGCTGTCCACTATCACCACTGCTATTCAACATAGTATTAGAAGTCCTAGCCACAGCAATCAGACAACAAAAAGAAGTCAAAGGCATCCAAATTGGCAAAGAAGAAGTCAAACTCTCACTGTTTGCAGATGATATGATACTTTATGTGGAAAACCCAAAAGACTCCACCCCAAAACTGCTAGAACTTATACAGGAATTCAGTAAAGTGGCAGGACATAAAATCAATGCACAGAAATCAGTGGCATTCCTATACACCAACAAGACAGAAGACAGAGAAATTAAGGAGTCGATCCCATTTATAATTGCACCCAAAACCGTAAGATACCTAGGAATAAATCTAACCAAAGAGGCAAAGGATCTGTACTCAGAAAACTATAAAATACTCATGAAAGAAATCGAGGAAGACACAAGGAAATGGAAAAACGTTCCATGCTCATGGATTGGAAGAACAAACATTGTGAAGATGTCAATGCTATCTAGAGCAATCTACACATTCAATGCAATCCCCATCAAAATACCATCCACTTTTTTCAAAGAAATGGAACAAATAATCCTAAAATTTGTATGGCACCAGAAAAGACCCTGAATAGCCAGAGGAATGTTGAAAAAGAAAAACAAAGCTGGTGGCATCACAATTCCGGACTTCCAGCTCTATTACAAAGCTGTCATCAAGACAGTATGGTACTGGTACAAAAACAGACATATAGCTCAATGGAACAGAATAGAGAGCCCAGAAATGGACCCTCAACTCTATGGTCAACTAGTCTTTGACAAAGCAGGACAGAACGTCCAATGGAGAAAAAGTCTCTTCAACAAATGGTGTTGGGAAAATTGGACAGCCACATGCAGAAGAATGAAACTGGACCATTTCCTTACATCACACACAAAAATATACTCCAAATGGTTGAAAGACCTCAATGTGAGACAGGAGTCTATCAACATCCTAAAGGAGAACACAGGCAGAAACCTCTTTGACCTCAGCCGCAGGAACTTCTTCCTAGAAACATCGCCAAAGGCAAGGGAAGCAAGGGTATAAATGAACTATTGGGACTTCATCAAGATAAAAAGCTTTTGCGCAGCAAAAGAAACAGTCAACAAAACCAAAAGGCAACCAACAGAATGGGAGAAGGTATTTGTAAATGACATATCAGATAAAGGGCTAGTATCCAAAATCTATAAAGAACTTCTTAACCTCAACACCCAAAGAACAAATGATCCAATCAAGAGATGGGCAGAAAACATGAACAGACATTTTTCCAAAGAAGACATCCAAATGTCCAAGAGACACATGAAAATGTTTTCAACATCGCTCGGCATGAGGGAAATCCAAATCAAAACCTCAATGAGATACCACCTCACACCAGTCAGAATGGCTAAAATTAACAAGTCACGAAATGACAGATGTTGGCAGGGATGAGGGAAAAGGGGAACCCTCCTACACTTTTGATGGGAATGCAAGCTGGTGCAGCCACTCTGGAAAACATTATGGAGGTTCTTCAAAAAGTTGAAAAGAGAGCTACCATACGATCCAACAATTGCACTACTATTTACCCCAAAGATACAAATGTAGGGATCCAAAGGGGTACGGGCACTCCGATGTTTATAGCAGCAATGTCCACAATAGCCAAACTGTGGAAAGAGCCAAGATGTCCATTGATAGATGAATGGATAAAGAATAAGTGGCATATGTGTATATATATATACATATATATACACACACACACAATGGAATATCATGCAGCCATCAAAAGAATGAGATCTTGCCATTTGCAATGATGTGGATGGAACTGGAGGGTATTATGCTGAGCAAAATAAGTCAATCAGAGAAAGCCATGCATCATATGATCTCACTGATAGGAGGAATTCTTAATCTCAGAAACAAACTGAGGGTTGCTGGAGTCGGGGTGGGGTGGGAGGGATGGGGTGGCTAGGTGATAGACATTGGGGAGGGTATGTGCTATGGTGAGCGCTGTCAATTGTGCAAGACTGTTGAATCACAGATCTGTACCTCTGAAGCAAATAATACAGTATATGTTAAAAAAAAAAAGTAGAAGAAGATAGCAGGAGGGGAATAATGAAGGGGGGAAATCGGAGTGGGGAGATGAACCATGAGAGATGATGGACTCTGAAAAACATACTGAGGGTTCTATGGGGGAGAGGTGGGAGGTTGGATTAGCCTGGTGATGGGTATTAAAGAGGACACGTTCTACATTAAGCACTGCGTGTTATATGCAAACAATGAATCATGGAACACTACATCAAAAACTAATGATGTAATATATGGTGATTAACATAAAAAAAAACTCAGGAGGAAAAAAAAAAGACTGGACAAAATGTGTATAGCAGCTTTATTCACAATAAGCCAAAACTAAAATAACTCAAATGTCCATCAACAGGAGGATGGAAAAACTCAGTGTAGTGTATATCATGTAAAGGAATACTGCTCTGCAATTTAAAGGAATAAAATTTTCATATATGTAACATGGATGAATAAAAAAAAATCACAGTGAAAAAATCCAGAAACACAAAAGCATATACTGTATAATGTGATTTGTATGAATTTCAAGCATAGGCAAGGCTGTCTGTGGTAAATTAACGGCCCTTTGTGGGGGAGGGGCAGAGTGGATTGACTGGAAACTGGTACAGTGTAACCTATTACTGTGGTTGAAAATTCCTGTACTTCTTAAGGTTGGTTAGGTTAGGGTTAGAGACAAATAAATTTAGTTCTCTTTCATTTTCACTGGGAAGAGTTTATAGGACCCCAAAATAGCCATGATCTGAATACTCTAGTTCTCACTCCCTATGTATATTTACATGTCATAAGCAATTCAATACATTTAACCTTTTGGGAACAGATGGCATTTTTCCACTCTTTCACCTAAATCTGGTTCTGCTGGTGACAGACCTTTACCTCTCCAGGACAATCAAGAAATTTTCTAGACCAGGCTACATTTAGATTCAATTTTTGAAGTTTCTCATTAAAAATAACAACAACAACAACAAAAACATTGTCAGCATATGTTTTAATTTTTCTTTTAAGACTATTGTCTAATCTAATTATCTAAAAAAAAAAAACCTGTAACAAGTCAAAAAGGTTGTTCTTTCTTGATATAACTAGTTTTTGAATTAAGGTTTCTGGATATATATATATAAGGAAACCTAATAACTAATACTTCATCTTAACTAAGGTGAAATGGAAAACAGATTCCACACAATCTGCCTTCACTTCAGGTGCTGTGCACACATCCAGTCATTTCAATATCAATCTCAGTATCTCTGAGCCTTTTTTTTTTTTTAATCTTGGGATTCCTTTTTATTCTTTTAAAAATTTATTTTATTTGAGCATAGTTGTCAATGTTAAACTACTTTCAGGTGTACAACATAATGATTGGACAAGCTTATACATTAAGCTTTGCCCCCAACAAGTATAGCTGCCATCTGTCACCATAGAATGAATGGTATTATAGCACCAACTATATTTCCTATCCTATGGCTGTTATTCCATGTGACTTATTTATTCCTTAACTGGCTTGTATGTTCCACTCCCCTTCACCCATTTTGCCCATCCCCTCAATCCTCCTCCCCTCTGACAGTATCAGTTTGTGCCCTGTATTTATAGGTCTGATTCTGCATTTTGTTTTAGATTCCACATATGTGTGAACTTTACGTAACAAGTACCCATTGTTAACATTGTGGAATGTCATGTATTCATGACATAGAAAGGGAGCTGGGTTTAGGTTTTCCTAAATAAAAAGTTCAGATCCTAATGTAGGGAGACATGGAGGACTTTATTTTCTAGGACAAAAATCTATTTTTTTATTACCACTGGAAAAGGTTTTTTTTTCCTTTAAAGGAGTAAACATATAACTGCATTTGTGGGGTTTTTTTCTTCTTAGTCTGAAAAAATTTAATCTCATTACAGAATACAACTGCCCTTACTCTTGCTTTTAACTATATCTCTGGTACATTTTAAAATGTATAATAAATTTAAAGGCTAAAGACTCTCAACAATGTGGTATCTCCTTCAGTTTCACTTGAAATGGAGCAAGTATTGCCTGAAGACATTATATCCATTTGAGGAAGATGTCTTTTATCCCTAGTTTTCTGAGTTTTTAATTATGAGTTATTTTTTCAAAAATTCTTTTGCATATCTTGAAATGATCAGATGAATGTTATTTGTTATTTGGAATAATTACATGGGTTGATTTACATATGTTAAACTAATTTTACATTCCAGAAAGTAAATCTCAATAACTATGATGTCTTTGCCATTTTATATTATTGTTCAGTAAGATTACTTAACAAGTTGTTAAGGAATTTTTGTCTGTGTTAATGCAAGGTATTGGTCTATAATACTCATATCTGATAATGTCTTTAAGAAGTTTTGGTGTCAGGATTATTTATACTGGTCTCAAAAATGAGTTGAAACATCCTCCTCTTCCTTGTTTCTGAAAAATTTGTGTAGAGTTAGTATTTTTCCTTAATTTTTAAAAAAATTATTGGTAAAACTATCTGGGTCTGTGCTTTTCTTTCTCGGAAGGTTTTTGATAATGGATTCATTTTATTTAATAATTATGAGCCTAGTCACATATTTATTATTTAATCATGTGTCTGTTTTGCTAAATTAGTTTTATATGGAGCTCATCTATTTCACTTAAATAAATGCTGAATTTATTGCCATAAAGTTGTTAATAATATTCCCCATTATCCTTTAAAATCTATATAATTATAAAACTTGCATCAGTCCTGATAATGGTAATTTGTGTTTTATTTATCAGTTCTTCTAGGAGTTAATCAATTTTAATAATCTTTACAAAAAATCAAATTTGGGATTTTTTGCTCTAATTTATTTTCACTTTGACTCTGTCTTAAAGTTTTATTATTTATTCTAACTTTGAATTTATTTTGATATTTTCCTAATTTTAAAGCAAGGATTTAAAACACGGTTTTAGTGGCTCAGTTGGTTAAGTATCTGCCTTTGGCTCGGGTCATGATCTGGGGATCCTAGAATCAAACCCCACCTCAGGCTCCCTGCTCCGCCAGGAGTGTGCTTCTCCCTCTCTCTCTACCCCTACCCCCTGCTCGTCCTCTCTCTTTTTCTCAAATAAATAAGTAAAATAAAAAAAAACTTTAAAATTTTTTTTCTAATATAAGACATTAAAGTTATAAATTCTCCTCTGAACTTTTTGCAGTATTCCATAATTTTAAATACTATGTTATTGTTTAGTTGCTTTTTTATAAGTGTGATTGTGATTTCTGTTTGACCATTGGTTATTTAGAAAGAACTATTTTAAAAAATATTTGTGTATTTTCTATATAATTTTGTTTTTGATTTCTAATTCAATTGTTTGGTGATTAAAGAACATGCCCTAGGGATTATGCAAGGAATTAATGGATCATGCCTATGTACAATTTTTTAAATCTCAAATTTAATAATATTGTTTCATGAACCTGAAATATTTCCTCTTTCAGAGTATTTAAAATAGAAATGTTCATAACTATGGTTGAACATCAAAATTCTTCAGGAATGTATAAATGTACATTGGCTAGATCCAAACCTAGAGATTTAGATATGGTGAGGCAAGTAATTTTAATGAATGTTCTCAGTTAAAAAAACAACAACTATGTGGATGGAGCTAGAAAGTATTATGCTAAGTGAAATGAGTTACTCAGAGAAAGACAAATACCATTATGATTTCACTCATATGTGGAATTTAAGGAAAAAAAACAAGTAAAGGTTAAAAAAAAGAGAGAGAGAGAAAGAGAGGCAAACCAAGAAACAGACACTTAACTACAGGGAACAAACTGATGGTTACCAGAGGTGAGGTGGGTGGGGGGAATGGGTTAAATAGGTGATGGGGATTAAGGAGGGCACTTGTAATGAGCACCGGGTGTTACATGGAAGTGTGGAATCATTATATTGTACACATGAAACTAATATTACACTGTATGTTAACTAACTGGAATTTAAATAAAAACTTTTTTTTAAAGATTTTATTTATTTGACAGAGAGAGAGAGGGAGAGAGGGAACACAGCACGGGGAATGGGAGAGGGTGAAGCAGGCTTCCTGCTGAGCAGGTAGCCCAATGCAGGACTCGATCCCAGGACCCTAGGACCATGACCTGAGCCGAGGGCAGATGCTTAACCAACAGAGCCACCCAGGCACCCCTAAAATAAAAACTTTTTAAAAAAACCACTGGACTAGACAACTTTTTAATCAATATATCCTAAATTTTATTCAATTAAAATCTTTTAATTTTTAAAAAATATTTATTTACTTGAGAGAGAAAGAGAAAATGAGTGGGGGGGTGGTCTGAGGGTTGAGCTGGGAGCCCAACGCAGGGCTTGATGCCAGGATCCCAAGATCATGACCCCAGCGGAAATCAAGAGCCAGATGCTCAACCGACTGAGTCATCCAGACACTCCCCATTGTTTTTTAAGATTTATTTATTTGTTTGAGAGACAGAGAGAGGGCAGGGGCAGAGAGAAATGGAGATACAGTTCTAAGCAGTCTCTGCACTGAGCATGGAGCCCGATGTGGGGCTGGATCCCATGACCCTGAGATCACTACCTTAGCTGAAACCAAGATTCTGGAGGCCTGACAGTGCCACCCAGGTGTCCCAAAATCATTTAAATTTTTATAGAGTGACAAAAATGTGCCAAGTTTTGTGCTGGGAAATAGAGCCTAAATAATCAAGATATTTATTTTAATGTACTATATTCCTCAATTTTTTTCAACTTGAGTATAGTTGACTTACAATGTTACATTAATTTCAGGTGTACAACATAGTGAATAGACTTCTCTATACATTATGCTATGCTCATCACAAGTGTAGCTACCATTTGTCACCATACAACACTATTACAGGGTCATTGCCCATACTCCCTATGCTTTGCCTTTTATTCTCATGCCTTAGTCATTCCATAACTTCAAGCCTCTATCTTTCACTCCCCTTCACATAATTTGCACCCCCACTTCTCTCTGTTTATGGATTTGGTTCTGCTTTTTGTTCATTTATTCACTTGGGTTTTCTTTATTTAGATTCTACAATGGTAGAATCTAAATATGTCCAGCAACATAAAGGTGTTATGTTAGAAAGGAAAGAAGTAAGTAAAGAAAAGTAAGTAAAGTAAGTAAAGAAAAAAGCACTTTTTTCTTAATAATTCTGTAATGTCAAATAAGTAAAATACGATGTGAGCATGTGTGTTTGTATGTGTGTATAAGCCCAAAACTCACATGAGATCAACAATGGCTTTATTTCTGTAATGTAATAGGATGTTGTAAAATAATATTTCTCTATCAGATCTTAATATATGTCTCCATTACAAATAAATAAAATGGGATTATAAAATTCCTCTTTGTGAGAATAAACATGTTCACATAGTACTCAAACAAATGGAAACTTTTAAATGAAAAATACTTTATAACACAGTTTTGTCAGGTGTTCCTAAAGAACAAAACATTTAAAAAAATTAAAATCCATATCAATACTTACAGTGCACACTGACACACACACACACACACACACACACACACACACACTCTCATTCACAGACATACAAGTATGCCATTGAATGATTTGGACTTGCTTAAGTTTGAGAGTATTTTGAGGATCTGATTTTGCTTAATCAGTGCTTTTAAAGTGATGTCTTTGCTAAAATTCAATTGTAAGAGAATCTGGAGCATGAGATAGAGAAAAATAATGCAACCACGAATTCACAATTTTTAAAAAAGTCTATTTCAGATACGGCAATTTGGTAATTTTTAAAATGTTTCTATCTACTTTAGTTATGCTTAAGTTTGTGCTAAAAACACATTTACTCAACTCTATTTCTTCTAGGATTAAGTAATCTTACATAATAGTAGAGAACTGAGAATGCAAAATATTTCTCTAGTTGGTGATGACAAGTGCTTACACATAATAATGATCATTAAATACAGTGATTTTATATAAATTAATTAAAATCTTTCCCTCTTATTTTAATAGCCAAAAAATAAGCTTTGGAACATATGATAATTACATTCCAGGTAAGAAACAATTCAATATTTTTGAAATATGATTTTTAGGATTATGATTATTTTTAAGGATAAATGATTATTATCCTCTATTCAAGGTGATAAAGCAGTAGCTCATGGAATATAATTAAAAGTTAACTTTCTCATGGACTTGGCAACCACTTTCTAAAGATACTTTTTAAAAAATTTTTTTATTGCTATATTAATCACCATACATTACATCATTAGTTTTTGATGTAGTATTCCATGATTCATTGTTTGTGCATAAGACCCAGTGTTCCATGCAGAACATGCCCTCTTTAATACCCATCACCAGGCTAATCCATCCTCCTACCTCCCTCCCTTCTAGAACCCTCAGTTTGTTTTTCAGAGTCCATCATCTCTCATAGTTCGTCTCCCCCTCCGATTTCCCCCCCTTCAATTTCCCCTTCCTGCTATCTTCTTCTTCTTCTTTTTTCTTAAAATATATTGCATTATTTGTTTCAGAGGTACAGATCTGTGATTCAACAGTCTTGCACAATTCACAGCGCTCACTATAGTACATACCCTCCCCAATGTCTATCACCCAGCCACCCCATCCGTCCCACCCACCCCCCACTCCAGCAACCCTCAGTTTGTTTCCTGAGATTAAAAATTCCTCCTATCAGTGAGGTCATATGATACATGTCTTTCTCTGACTGACTTATTTCACTCAGCATAACACCCTCCAGTTCCATCCACATCATTGCAAATGGCAAGAATTCATTCCTTTGGATGGCTGCATAATATTCCATTGTATATATATACCACATCTTCTTTATCCATTCATCTGTCAATGGACATCTTGGCTCTTTCTACAGTTTGGTTATTGTGGACATTGCTGCTATAAACATCGGGGTGCAAGTACCCCTTCAGATCCCTACATTTGTATTAAAGATACTTTGCTTTTGAATCCAACAAAGTTTAAGCAAATATGTCCAGCAACACAAAGGTGTTATGTTAGAAATCATACAATCAGATAATCTTACAGTTGAAAAGTAATGTAGAAACTGGATAAACAATTCACCCATGTCCGCAATGACTTTTACTATATCTACCTTATAAATGGCCAAAAATTCACCAATCTGATGTTGAAGGACTTCATATACCAAACGATTTTCCCTCAAATATTGAGCTTAAATATGCCTTTCTGTACATTTTCTCATTGATCCTGTTTTAGGAGATACACAAGAAAGTGTATTTTCTCTTACATGAAGTATTATACTGCACATGTTTAAATGAAATGAAAATGTCTCTCACTCCCATTGGTGCCCCAAACATCTTTAAACATTTCTCTTATAGTTTCCAGGTAATCTTTCCCTCACAGTCACAATTCTGTAGGTACTCTTTATTTGTAGTTTACTTCATTAATATGCCACTTATCACAACAATGCAGTTCTTATGTGTATAACATTTACTCTTGTAGCTTGGAAAATTATTACTAACTAAATGAATCTTAAGCATTAGCATTTAGATTCAATCATATATTTACTGAATATTTTATAACAAGTACTGTCTGTGCTAAGTACTTTGGAGGCTACAGAAGTCGTTATCATATTTTCTGATCTCAAAAGAATTGTATTCTAACCAAAAGAATTTAAAGCAAAAGTCTAGACTGGGAAAGATAGAAGATTAAAAGAAAGCAGTCAAGATATTTTTTGCTTTATATTACAGACCATATTAGTTTCACAATGACTGTATAGTTTTCTGTAAAACTGATCAAAATAGAAAATAAATTTTTATTTTATTTTCATATATTGATAGCAGAGAATTTCAAACATAACTAAATAAATGAAGCCATAATTTGTATCATCTGTTCATTCATGAAATCTATTATCTTACCGACATTTAAGTTCTGATGAAATATTACTTACTCTAAAACATTTAATGTCTTCTTATTTTAGTCAGTGAATTAAGCAAAAAATCATGGAATCAGCAACACTTTGCCCTGGGATTTCCCAAACCACCAAGGCCAGGAAAAAAAAGGAGATCAAAACCATCCCAACTGCGAGACAATGCAATTCCTGTGAGTATTGGAAAGATCATATAATTTTACTAGTGCTAAACTTGTGAAATCATGTATGGTTATATGTGTTACAGATCAGCGCTGACCAATGGGATTTCTGTGATGATGGAAATATTTTATGGTCTTTGCATTCCAATGTGGCTATTGAACATTTAAAATGAGGCTAGTGCAACTGAGGAATTGAATTTTACATCTCAATTCAATTCAATTCAATTCAATTCACTTGTGGCTTTTAAATACCATATTGGACAGCACAGTTAAAGGCAATTCAAATTCTACTACATGAAGGAAGTAGATCTGTTTTATTTGCATTTCACTATATAAATATTGTTCCCTTATTTCATATTAACTATTTCTTTAGCAACCCCACACTATAGAAAATATGTGTCCAAGAAGCACAAAAATCTGGAGATCCTAATGCGACAGTTAGTATGAACATTCAGAAAATGTCCTCCAGCTGGGGAAACTCCCTCATTAGAATCATGGGATTATATTATACCTTGATAAAGTGCTTCCTCATTTTCTGTAATGTAGCATTCAGGATTCTAAATATTAGAAGATAAGTATTTCTCAATGTTTCTAGAGTCATCATGGGATATGAAATGTTTTTTAAAAAGTTTTACAAGATAAAAATATCATTAACTCTTGTTTATTTTAGGGAGTATTTCCAATCAGTAGTGATCCTAGCTTATTCTGTCATCTCACACTCTGCCTTTCCTTTCTTTCTTTATTCTATTTATTTTTCCATTGTTTGTTAACATCACTTCCAAAGTTTGCTACTTTTCCAATTAAGATTTTGCAAATACTTGGTTAGGAGTTGAAAACAAAATGCATCATTCTGCACAAATTTATGTGCACCAAATGTTACAGCTTTTATCATTGTAGTTTCCTATCTGATAATATTCAATTTACATCTTGCTAAGCAAGAGTTTCAGGTTTTTACTTTTAACTACAGGTGGCATTCTAAATTCCAGAGACTTTGAATGTGATAATAGAGACCAGGATATGCCTGAACATGAAACTATTACATATTAGAGAACAATTAGTTTCTGTGTTAGCCTAGGAATGGAAAGTGCTCCATGCAGAACGTGCCCTCTAAGAATTCTTGAGAACATTGAGAGGGGGGGGGCGAAAAAGCCCTCTCCAGAATCAGAAGAGAGATTCTGGTATGTCATTAGTCAGTGAGGTTTCTACCAATTTTAACATAATATCTTGAGGGAATTATGAAGATCCTCTAAATTGAAATAAGGCCCACAATGAGACATGACTATCCATTTGTCCAAAAAAGGATTAAACTGGAAAAGCAGAATAAACTATGGCATCTACAAATTATCCACTATTTATCAAAACCTAAAATCTTTTAATGGTTGAAGTTAAAATGCATTTGGTATGTGGTAATAAAAGCTGTGTAACATACAAATTGTTCATTATTATTCTAACCAATATTCCAGATATATGATTCAGACAAAATAAAAGAAGGTCCCAAACGACCGTTATGGATGCACAGTTCTTTAATGAGAATTTCTGAGAGACCATCTGAATATTTAGCTGCCAGGAGGCAGCCTCAATATAAAGCAACCCATCGCCCAAAGGAAGATGCTAAAGTAGCAGATGTAGAAAAACGTTTATCTCCAGAAACAGCTAAGAAAGGTAAAGAAGATAAGCAAGCAGACAAGAAGGACATATCGGAATCAGAAATAGTACCCACAGTTTTAAAGGAGCCAAAAATAACTAAGAGAGAGCCAAAGAAAGATAAGGATATAGAAACAGGAACTAAAGATGAAAAAGAGGCAAAAACAGATGCCAAAAAAGAAAGAAAAGATTCAAACAAAGGCAAGGAGTCAGGTACAGAATCTGAAGATGAAAAGAAAGATGCCAAGAAAGATGCCAAGAAAGAGAAGAAAGCGCCAAAGAAGGGCAAGGGGTCAGGTACAGAATCTGAAGATGAAAAGAAAGACATCAAGAAAGAGAAGAAAGCTTCAAAGAAGGACAAGGAGTCAGGTAAAGAATCTGAAGATGAAAAGAAAGACATCAAGAAAGAGAAGAAAGCTTCAAAGAAGGACAAGGAGTCAGGTAAAGAATCTGAAGATGAAAAGAAAGATGCCAAGAAAGATGCCAAGAAAGACAAGAAAGCTTCAAAGAAGGGCAAGGAATCTGCTACAGAATCTGAAGATGAAAAGAAAGATGCCAAGAAAGATGCCAAAAAGGACAAGAAAGGTTCAAAGAAGGGCAAAGGGTCTACAGAATCTGAAGATGCAAAGAAGGATAAGGATGGGAAAAAAGATACAAAGAAACCAGAGGAGAATGATGATCAATCAAAAGACAAGAAAGATGCAAAGAGAAAGGGGAGTAAAAAAGGTAAGAAAGAAGAAAAGAAGGCCAGTGGGACAGATATTGAATCAAAGGATGATGCTAAGAAGGATGCCAAGAAGGATGCCAAGAAGGATGCCAAGAAGGATGCCAAGAAGGATGCCAAGAAGGGCAAGTAAGCCTTGAATAATAATTCAAAAGCATTTGATAAACAATTTTAGGAGTCTGAAACTGAATATAAGTGACAAGGGGATTCAAAGAATTAATCAAATAATTTTTAAAATGGGGCAAAGAAGAATACAAAGAAAGATTCAGAAAAGCATCATAAAAATATAAGAAAGTTATGAAAAATTGAGATAATTCATTGAAGAACTTGGAGGATACTTATGCTAAGTTTGGGGATATGAAAGATTCAATGAAAGATCCTTAGAAAGGTTGAAAGAAGAATATTCAATTCAGGTTGTAGAAATTAATGACACTGGATCTATGGATACAAAACAAATAATAAATAAATAAATAAAGGCTTAAAAAAAAATTCCAAGGAGGCAGATGTTCAATCTATAGAATCAAACAGCCTGAAGCTGCATCCATAGGAGTAATGAGAGGCAGTCAAAAAAATTTCAGAAACTGTACTTTCAAATAAATGCAAATACAAATTAAAGGTAGTGTTCCTTAAAAA